>NC_043968.1:76335288-76582788 GCF_902148855.1 Sphaeramia orbicularis
GTAAATAAATGCAATTTTTACAATATTCTGCCTCAGTTTATCATTGACGCCATGTTCATTACAACTTACAGATCACAGTGGATCTACAAATACACTAAATATTCAGTAACAGGCAGAATATCATTAAAATTACACTTAGGTCTCTTCAGACATTTCAGGTTTTTCATATTTGTTGAGGATATTTACGTTTTCTATGAAATTATAGTTTGTTTTAGTGTAAATACAGGAAAATTACATGAAAATGTTTACATTTACAAAAAGAAAAAATGGAGTTGTAAGAATTTATAGGGTATTATGATGATATTTATCCTGGTCTGTGTGTGGAACCTGAACCAAATTTTCTGTGATCATCTTGTGTAATCAAGTGTAATTTTTGCATTTCACAAATTCAGCCTGCGGGCCGGATTGGAACCTTTGGCAGGCCACAATTGGCCCCTGGGCCGCATGTTTGACACCCCTGCTGTAAATGAACCACTCCATGGAGCAATTACAACCAAGCTGAGACCACCTCTTACCAGCAGTCTCAGCTCGGTTGTTTTGTACCGGAATGGAGCGTGATTACTGCTTTCACATTTGCCCAATCGAACCTAGCCAAAGACCTGTTCCAGAACAACAATCAATCCAGTTGTAAAACCCCCCTTAGATTTTTCTTTGGTACTTTTGTCCGATTTTGTTTGCCAAACCTCTTATTCAAAGGAAATCTTTTTTTTTTTCATTTCTTTTTTCAGAAATCTACCTTGAAGCGTATAGTCACGCAGATCAGTCAACCAATCAGCGTGTGGCTGACCTTCTGTCTCTATCCGCTTGTTGACATACAACACGATTTCATGAGATCAGTCTGTACAGCTCCTCATGGAACAACAGCCAATGTCCAACAAAGGATGTCATAAAAAAGAAATGAGGAAAATGTTTATGAAACAGGCTGTTTGTTAATAGCTCTGTTTGCATTAACTAATTAAAACACATACAAGCAACAAACGAGTCTTTCTAAATGCTCAAATCAATGATATTGAGGTCTGCTCTTAAATCGATAAGAAGGGCAGTTGATAGAACACTGGTCTGTGGATTATAGCAGATCATTTTTCACTTTGATTATTGCTGTCTCAGGGTAAGTGGCATGTTGGAAGGAGCCCCAGGTCTAGTAGTGGTAGGAGTGTTTTATTCAGAAAACACAGGACTTAATCACAAGTGTTTTAGCAGAATGGACAGAATTGTTTCAAACGATCAGCTGTGACTTCAAACTCCATCTGATCCTTCTTGTCTCTAAAAGAAGCGATGTAACACTGGCTTTACTGAAAGAGCCACAAACTGTGAAATGACCAGACTGTATGGTGATGACATTGAAAAAGAAAATGGCATGGATGAATGTGAGGGTTGGACTTTTCTGTGTGGAGTTTGCATGTTCTCCCCGTGTCTGTGTGGGTTCTCTGTGGGTTCTCCGGCTCCTCCCACCATCCAAACACATGCACTGATAGGTTAACACAGTGGTTCCAGCCTTTTTTTGTTCCTGACCCCATTTTAGCATCACACATTTTTGGCGACCCCAAACATTCAAAGCGGAGACATTTTTAAAAAAAATAAAATTAATTTGTTTTTGATCATGTAATAGTTTGCTATACTATGTTTCAAATACAGATTAATTTTAGAGGACATTTAGTCTATATAATGTATATTATTCTAGATGGAGGCAGAAAAGCCAGGTGTAGATTACTGCACAAAGGCAGAATTTGATTTTCCTTGGTCAGGACATGTACAGTCAGTCCAGCTTGGATTTACAAGGCTGACAATTAATACTGAACAAACAAGAACTCAAACTATGAACTAGAAGCACTCGGAGAGCGCAGACCTCTGCAAAGGCTGATCAGTGCCCCCCCCGTGGGCCCCCCCACCCCCGATCACCACCAAAATTTAATCATTTCTTCCTTATCCCATTTCCAACAAACCCTGAAAATTTCATCCAAATCTGTCCATAACTTTTTGAGTTATGTTGCACACTAACGGACAGACAAACAAACAAACAGACAGACAAACAAACAAACAAACCTTGGCAAAAACATAACCTCCTTGGCGGAGGTCATAATTATGAAAGAGCTGCAGCATCTGAAACTGACCACAATGAAAATTTGACAGATAAACAGTACCACAGTGTTTCAGTTTCACACTCACATTTTGTTATGAATTGGGATTATCTCTGTCAACTCAACAGAGATTTTTTATTAGTACATTTTTTATTTTTTTTTATTTTTTATCAATTACGAGAAATTTCAGGCAACCCCATGTGGTTGAAAAACACTGGGTTAATCGGTTAATCTAAATCACCCATAGGTGTGAATGTGACAGCGATTGTTTGTCTCTAAATGTTCAGCCCTGTGATGAACTGGAGACATGTCCAGGGTGTACCCCGCCTTCACCCATAAGTAGCTGGGATAGGCTCCAGCGACCCCCGTGACCCTAGTCGGAGGGGCCGTAGGCACGGATTGGCAGCCACGCTTCCTTCAGCCTGCCCCAGGACAGCTGTGGCTACAAATGTAGTTTACCACCAGCAGAGTGTGAATGTGAGAGCAAATGAATAATGGATCCTCTGTACACGCTTTGAGTATGAGTTCATAGAAAAGCACTATATAAATCTAATCCATTATTATTATAGTGAGGATAAAAGCGGGTTCAGAGAATGAATGAATGAATGACTGAACGAATATATATTTACCCGCCATGCAGTTCCTCAAGTTGGATTGCTATGATGAGGATTAATGTGGGGGCAGGAAATAATTGGTTTGTTTGGTACAGATTAACCCATAAAGACCCAAACAGCCAATCAATCAGTCAATCAATCAATCAATCAATCAATCAATCAATCAATCAATTTATTACAAAATTATCACAAAGAGTTAACGATAATTCCTTTACAAGATACATTTTGTAATAGGACACCCCAGAAGCAGTCCTCAGCCTATAAATGGGGGCCCTTAAAAATACAGAACCACCTTTAACCTAAACCATCTACTGATCTGAACTGTTTAATACCTGCTGATCCACTAATCCTATCAATACATGTCAATAAATGGTGTAAAATACAGTTCTTCATCTTTTCATGGTCAGCAGAGCTGACTCATTTGGACATTCAGAGGCTCCGTAGTTACCGTGGAAACACCGTCATCTTCTACAACATTGATTTACCAGTAAAACCCATGGAGTTGGATCAATGACAGTGGATGGACACACTGGGTTTATGTTCAGTTAATGAGAGATTTGGATGAAAATGTCACTTTTTCTTCATTTTGCTCTGTTTTGATGTAGCCTTTGAATTTACTCTGAGTTTTAAGTATAGGAAATTAAATGTAGGACATAACATAACGTAGAGTAAAAAGTGAAAAACACAGAGGATAATATTAAATTAAAGAAAGGTTCGATAGAAAGAACTGACATAAAATTAGCACTGGGTCTTTATGAGTTAAAGAGCCATATTTGGTGTCTCCTTGCTCGATGCTGCATAGTGTTTTCTCTGTTTTCTGCACCTTCCCATGCCTCCACATTCCCCTTCCCATCCATCCCTCACCCCCCCTTTTTCCACTGCACACGGGTGACACAGGACTGAACTAGTGCGGGCTTTTCTGTGCTCCAGCTGCATCTGCTGCTTGTGTGCCCAAAGGGAACTCAGTGCCCGTATGTATGCATGTGTGTGTGTATGTATGTGTGTGTATATGCCTGTGCACCAAAGCTGCCAGAGAAAAAAAAAAGAAAACGGGCAGCGATTGCAGCGCTCTGCACTTACCTAAGCCATTCACACACAGTCACAGCATCACACATGTGTTGATTCAGCACCTTGCTAATAGCGCACACATTAAACTGCAGCACAGATCAGATCAGAGGAGGAGTGCAGTAATGATGAGGGAGAGCCCGGCATTGGAAGCTCCTCATGTGGGTTTGGACATATGGAACAGAAAGGGTAGCACTGAGCAAATGTGTGCATGGTGCATGTAGAGTGTGTTTGCAAGAGAAAGGAATATAGAAGCAGAGAGAGTGAGGAAGAGGCAGAGAGAGAGAGAAAGAGAGAGAGAGAGGGAGGAGAGAGAGAGAGAGAGCGGACGTGTGTTGGTGAGAGCTGGGAGGAAGGATGGCTGCTCATGTCTGAACTGCCTCAAACGCTCAAAGGGAGAGTCGAGGCAAAAAAAAAAGGGAAAAAAGGAAAAGAAAATCCAGCAGAGCAGGTGCAGAGAAACAGACGTCTCACTTGGGGACACATCTTGTTCATCATTTGTTGAGAAGCAGAAAAGATTTGGCAATGCCTGCTGAAGTGAAGGAGGTAAGTGGTGTGTGTTGTGTGCTGGAATGGCTCTATTTTGCTGTGAACCCTCCCTCTTTTTTGCAGTTTTTTTGCTCTTATTTCTGCAGAGAACTGAAGCCCCCTTGTACAGCTTTACATTCTGCTGCTGTCATGATGAATGAAACAGGCATCAGTCAGCTTCTCCTCCTCATCTCTTCACTGCTGTTAGGTGCAGTCTCCTTGTGTGCATGGGGACATGATGCTAACAGCTTCATCAAGTGTGTGTGTGTGTGTGTGTGTGTGTGTGTGCGTGCGTGCTCACATGCATGGTTGTTCATGTATACAGAATGCACAGTCAAGCTCACAAGACGGGGGCTAATCTTTGATTGCATTATTAAAAGAGGTTGTCCCTCCAGGGGGAAATGCTGCACACACTCTGGTGAGTGTATTGCCGTGATGTAGACATTAAATCTGACCATGCAGCATTTAACTCTTTGAGGAGCAGAGACCAACCAGGATGGAAGAGAAAAGGCTCTGAATGGAAAGTTTGAAAATGAATCTTCTTCCTGCTGTTCTTCTGGACTGTCATGTCCAATCAGTGTTTTGTCTCAGTGGACCAGCCTGGTTGAATTGTGGCCGAACAAGATGTATTACATAACAGATGGATGCACAGTAGTGTTCTGCATGTCACATATGTAAAAAGTCTTGTAATGCTTTGGTTTTTCAGGTGATGTGTAAATGTAGAGTCACTTGTATGAGGATCAGATTCAACAGATAGTGAAGGGCAGATGAGTTGTGACAAAGTTGTGACTAATGCCTTCTGACATCAGTGGGCTGATGTCATGTTTTATTATCCAGCCAAAGCATAACTTTGTCAATCGCACAGTTTGATCCGGATAAACCACCTGTCAAAGCTAATTTAACCTCAAGTTTGATCACAGGTATGGATTTGCCCTGCAGATGTGCTCATTTAATTACATTTTCCAAACCTTCCTTCCTTTTCTGTGGTGCCTTCCAAATGGGATGGATTTGTGACAAGTTTGAATCCTACTTTGTGTCTGTTGTGCCCTTGAGCTGGTCACTAAAGCATCTAAACTCACACAGCGTTAGATCAGACTGTGTCTCCCAAAATAATACCCTGGCCTCAATACTGAGAGTTGACGGGAGCAAGATGCTAATCATGCCGTTCTGTCTCCTGCATCACTGCATCTTCACATCTATATATAATAACCCATTTGTTAAGACTTAGTCAAATTCAGAATCATCATCTTGACCTATTTGGCTGTGTTAGCACACTTTGTTAGTGATGGTGCAGTGAGTTATTTAAATGAGCTTTGACTCACAGTGGCCTGGCCTTCCCTGGAGCCTGAATCAGACAGGGACAGCGCACAGGCCCCTGTCCAGCCTATTATCGTCCTCCAAATCCTTAATCAAGCTGTCTGTAGAGGACACTAGCACCCTGTCTGTCTTTTTGCCCAGGCGTTCATTTACTGCTGCCTAACAATATCCAATCAACGTCCCCCAGCGGTGCTCAAGCCTCCATCAGCTGCCTGCTGCCAATTTCTCCCGTGTGACCCTTTCATCGCCTTGTCCCTCTGACACATTTCATACATGGAGATGATGGTCTCTTGTGTTTATAAAGGGAAATCAAGCTCATCTCCCGCCACATTCAGGGACTGCTTCACTGCAGCCTCATTTAATGCAGTGGAGTTGAGTTCAGTTTAATGCCGCAGCCTCACAGAGGAGAGAGTTTGGGAGATTTAACAGTTGACAGTTGTTGTTTTTTTTTTTCTCCCCCTTTTATCTCTTTTGTTGTATCAGGATGGTAGATTTCAGGAGAGATAATAAACCCTGACATATTTCTATGTATTTAAATGAAATATTGATTTTAGAGAATTGCATAAAGAATCATAAAATGTGTCATAAATGATGAAGGGACATTGATTTTCTTCATGACTGAACATTTTAATTACATTGTCTGATATTTTGATGGATTTCTATGCACAATTGTTTGTATTAGATTTAGATAAAATCCCCTCCTGTGATCTGAATGCCATCAAGACTTTAAAATGTGCATCAGATACTCAGATAAAGATGAATGAGATCATGAATAATGAAGCCACTTTCTATAAACACATGAAAACGAGTGTGAAGTTTGCAATAACATCAGCACAAAAATGTGTTTACAGTCAAACACTACCTCCGGCTTTTTCTCAGACCAAGATGCTGAATAATTAATCCACTCTGGTAAATGAAACCATTTTGTTTAAAAGGAGACAAAACTGGAGCTCTGCTTGACACAAACAAGTGGAAACAGCACAGAACAACAGTGTTTTATCAGAGCAACAGCTGGATTATTGATTCTCTGGTGGTGGATCTCACACCAAATCATCTCATTTGTATTGATCAGACACTATCTAATATACATTAAAATGCCATTGTATTCTTTAAAGGGTCCGTTTTGACATAGTGTACGCAGTGTTTCCCCTAGAAATGTTTGTAGCAGCAGTGCTGTGTCGGTAACGTAGCAACACTAAGGGGGGTCCAGGGGCATGCTCCCCCAGAGGAAAATTTAGCAACCCTTAAATTGTGGCTTCTGGTGAGTTTTGTGGAAAGAATTTGACAAATTGCAACTTACCAATCACCAGATTCAAGTCATCTTGAACTAGTTCCCTCATTTAAGTTGCATCCAAACCAGTTACCGCTGAATAAAAGCTGACAGCTAGAAGTTCTTTAGCTGTTTTCAGACCGGCCAGCCCGGTGTCGGAGCCGGTTCCCACTCCCAAACCTAAGTGCTTGCCCGTGAACGGCCCATGTTCATTGCTACTGTTTTGTCCCTCGACATTTACCGTAGATGTAGTAGGACTGATGCATAATGGGATAGGTGTTAAGAGAAAAAATGAGCAACAATAAAAATGACACAGAACTCTCAAAAGATGGTTTTTATTTAACCCTGTAAAGCCTGAACCATGAAATCATTGACAGAAAATTCCATTTCTTTGAAACTGGAGCCTTTATTGGTCCTTCTGAACAACCAAAAAAACGTTTTTCAAACATCAATTTCCATATATGAGTTTCAATTTTGTATCATATTTGATCCATCGGGTCTCAATGCTCAAATATTATTATTTTTCAAAAAACAAAAACATAATGTAACACAAACATGTCTAACAAATTGTTAATTCCTTTTCAAAATTGTCACAGTTCTTCCTCCTTCCTCATTAATGACAGTCTTGTAGTGTCACTGGAAAGGCCTCTGGTGAATGAATTCCTCCCCTCTGGTGGACTATCTGTGTATTGCATGTATCTAATTATATACATCAGGTTTTTCAAGAAAAAAAATATCACACTGATGTTGTAGAGGGCTTCAAAACTCATGTATCAAATATGATACGTTTGATGTTATAGGGTTAATACAACACAGAACATTACAACTCAGTTTCTCAACTAAATTTTCCGTTCCTGAACACTCTGACTTTTGCTGTGAACACATTGTCCATTTTAAGTTTAGGAGTGGGAACCGGCACCGGCACGGTTCTATCAATCTGAAAATGCCCCTACAGTATGCACCTGGTTCTACAATGTTTCTGTTCCATTCTATATGGATTCCAGGTCGTTTGCTTCAGTAGTGTAGGCAGAGAGGGGAGGGAGGGAAGAGGTTGGTTATGACACCTAAAGCAATAGCCAAGTTGGTTAACGAGTGGCTAACAACTTGCAATAAAATTTAGCACGTTACTTTAAAGTCAGCGTCAGTGTCTTTGGGGTCTCATTTTTTTCATCAAATATTAAGGATGCACCGGTGCTAAATTCTTGGCTCTGATAGCTCGTGCTAATACCAGAATTAATTTCTGTTACATACTGTATATGTTTATGAAAAAATCTTTAATATAACACCGTACATAAATATCTGCCACTGCCGTCAGTGAAAAGGCATCTTACATGCAGATACCGATTTTGGATTGTATCAGTAGATATTGGCAGATACTGATGTCCAAAATTATAACAGACTGGAAAATCTGGGTATTATTAATTATGGTTTAAAATAAATGAAAACACACATTAGTCCACACTGGAAACTAGAAAAGCACTCAGAGCGCAACTCCCCCCAATTACCACTAAAATTTAATTATTTGTTCCTTGTGCCAGTATCAACATTTCCGGAAAATTTCGTCCAAATCCTTCCATAACTTTTTGAGTTATCTTGCTAACAGACAAACAGGCAATAACAAATGTGCAGTATCATTGTTCATATTAAATTCATCTGACATGTTATGCATCACTTGCTCTCGTCAGATCGATACCTTTATTTATACCTTTAAGAAATTATGAGCTGAATAAAGATGAAATGAATATATCAATACTTCTGTCCTATTTCATCTCAACCTTAAATAAGACATAAAAAGTAATAAGTAAAAGATGGGCTCAGTGATAAAAATGAGAATTATTTCTAAATTGACATATTTTTTATTTCACAATAATCAAAGTGAGTCTTTAGACTTCAGGGTATTTCTACAGTATATGTATTGAATATCATTTTACCTGTGACCATAAAGAATGTAGAGTTTAAAACCACAAATAACTTTCCTTTTCATCTTGAATTTTTATGTCATTTTTGTTCTCTTACATCTTTTACAATGTTTTCATTATGTTTGTTCATTTGTTTGTGTCTTTTTGCATCTTTTATATCACTTTGATCTTTTCCATCATTTTTCATCTGGTTTTCATCTTTTATAAGTCATTCAAGCATCTGGTTTCTGCAGGACCAAAAATCAGCCTCTAAATTGAAAAAAACAAATACTGATTTGACATTTATTCTTGTAATTACCATTATCAAACTGATATGAAAATCTTGATAGTGAGAGCTTTTTTTCTTGCTTTCTCTGATTATTTAATAGTACTTTGCAATAGCTTGTATTATTGTTTCATTGTGAACAAGGCCTTGAAAGCAAGAGTACATATATAAAAACAACAGCTGAATAATAGATGTCATGTCACATTTTGTAATATAAACAGATTATATGATAATCATGCAGTGTTGTGTTGAACTCTCAGCACTACTTCTTGCTCGGAGCCCATTATCCTCTAATCAGCTTTAATGACATGGTGTGTTACCACAGGACTGTTTTACCCTCGTCACGTTTCCCTGTTGTTTGGATAAGGTTTGTAATATTAGTGATGTATGTGTGGTTTAGGAGCAGAGTTCAGAGGGGCCTCCTCCACTCTCCTTGTCCCAGGAGGTGAAGGAGGTAACTGCAGACAACCCATTCAACACTGACGAACTGGACACGCCTACTTCCATCGCTTCGGTGGTGACCTCGACCAATGAGAGCTCCACAGAGACCGACACCCCACAGCAGACGGACACTGAGGTTAAAAGCTTCCTGTTTAATCACTGCACTATTTTCACTCAGCTTGTTTAAACCAGTGTTTCTCAAACTGTGGGGTGGGGCCCCTGGGGGGTGGGGGGGGGGGGGGGGGCAGTCTTGCCAGGGGTCATGGGATCACTCCAGGGTGTTTTTTGTTCTTCAAGTTAGAACATGTATCAGGTGGAACTAATGTTTGATGGTTGGAGCACCCTGGACTCATTTTATGGACGTCCACCAAACCAATCTACTGCCATGGTGATCTGTGACTAGACTAGACAAAGAGTTTAGGTTTGGACAATGGACAAGGACTGGACTGGAAAAGACACATGGACACACATGTTTGTGTTTTGGACCAGTTTGGACTTTAATGTTCTGAGATGTGCAATGGAAATGTTTGGTATCTGTGGTACCAACATGTGTTTGTTGTTCTAAAAAAGAGTAACTTTATTGTCATAGTTGTAGATAATTGCACATTTCCTATTTTTATTTGTAAAATTGTTGTCTCGGGGAGCCGTCTGGTTGAGTTAATTTGTATTATTCAAGCAAAAATCTAAGTTATTTTTAATTTGAACAACAAATTATTCAAGGAAAAGCAAAATGTATTGTTACAATATTGATGTTTCTTTCAATAAAATTTCTAATTGCACCACTGTTACAATGTTGGTTGGGTTGAATGGGGCCTGGAGATTTTTCGTCCTCGAGTTTAGGTTTGGATAATGGACAAGGACTGGACTGGAATAGACACATGGACACACATGTTTGTGTTTTGGACCACTTTGGACAGTTTGGACTTCAATGTTCTCAGATGTGCAATGGAAACGGGCTCATTGACCCATTGATATTGGTCACATGTTCATCTGTGGAACCAACATGTGTTTGTTGGTCTAAAAAAACTAACTTCATTGTCATAGTTGTAGATAATTGAACATTTCCTATTTTTATTTGGAAAAATATTGTCTCAGGGAGCAGTCTGGTTGGGTTTATGTATTATTCAAGCAAAAATCTAAGTTACTTTCAATTTGAACAATAAATTATTCAAGGAAAAGCAAAAAGCATTGTTACGATATTGATGTTATAATTGCACCACTGTTACAATGTTGTTGGGGTTGGGGGGGGGGCTGGAGATTTTTTATCACAGAAAAAGATTGAGAACCACTGGTTTAAATGATGCACTCCATTATTTTAAGCAAAGGCAGCCTGTTCATATAAGTCTAAAGGTCACAGTAAAATGGAAATGGGCTGGGACTCATATAATGCCGTTCTACATTAATGATATTCAAAGTGCTTTACGCTACAGTCACAGATCAGTGAAACACTGAGTGCAACTTGAGGTTTAGTGTCTTGCTCAGGGATACTTTTGGACATGTTTTTGGTGGTCAGGGATCAAACCACCCACCTTCTGGTTGGTGGTTTGTCTAGTACAAACTGAGCCACCGCTGCCCAGGTCACCACAGTTCAACTGTTCAGCCTAAGGACAAACCACTAGAGCTCTCATTACCCATATTTTATGACCAAGTGTCTCTCATGAAACATTAGAAAACCTGTGGGTGAGAGGGTAAAGAGCCTACAGACATGTGCTAGGGTTTATATTATGTAAGATGTTAATTACTGTAGTTCTATCATAAACTGTACACTGTTAACTCCATTTCATATCAAAAATTATTGACTGTCAACATCAGCCTGAGAACGCTCAGTATGATTTTAAAACAGGAAGTGGTGTGGTTAACCATTATATCCCTTATAGATTTTAATAACTTTTTATTTTCATTATACTACGACGGCGTATTAGGACCACATAAGAAAATAAAAGCACTTGTCATTATGAGAATAAAGTCGTAAAATATCGAGATTAAACCTGTAATTTTGTGAGACTAAAGTAGAATACAAAGAGACATAATTTTATGAGAACGAAGTCGTAATATTATGAGAATAATGTTGTCATATTTCAAGAAAAAAGCCATAATATTATGAGAATGACGTCGTAATGTAAAAACAGGCGGGAAAAATATCATAATTTACAAGAATATAGTTGTACCCACTTGTCGCATAATGTAGAACTTGAAACATTTTGTGAGGTTCTACTTTCATTTGGGGTTCACGCACAAAGGCCAAATACTGAGCCTATTAACCCGCCCACCATCAACACATTAGCATTAGTCGAAGGACTTTGAAGACAGTTTGCACACGTTTGGGTTTGTTTCGTTGTAATAAACTAACTGATTTGGAGGAGGAGCTAAGTGGAAGTAGTCGGCTGCAGGTCTGTCGGTGGTTACACCAGAGATCTATAACCGTAAACTGTCTGTCATCAACCAGCCTTACAATTTCTAAATTATGACTTTTCATCGCACTATTGCGGATTTATTTCCAAAATATTACAACTTTAACATCATAAAAGTAAGACATTATTTTTTTTTAAATTATGATTTTTTTAAGCTATGACTTTATCCTCATAAAATTATGACTTTATGCTCGCAGTGACAAGTGTTTTTATTTTTCCTATGTGGCCTTAATACGCCGTCGTATCATAGCGATAATTGATCACCACAATTAAGTTTATTCAGTTTATATAAAAGCTTGATTACAGGGAACCTGACACCTGACAGGTTCAGAAACCCACACTGGGCACTACATGTTGTTTTTCACAGCAGTGACAGTACAGTGTGCTGGATGTGAACATTAATGCAGTGTAGTACATTTTCATGTGACCACAGAGCCTCATGGAAGCCATGGAAACAATAACCTGCCAGCAGATATTTCTGGATGTTAATGTTATGTTACCTCAAAGAAATCTTTGAGAAATCAATTATTGCTGTCAGTCTCTATCACTGTTAACTTGCTTAATAACTCATTTCATCAAGTTTGTTTTTGTTTTTTGCTTTGCTAGGTAACTCTAAGCTGAAAATGCTAAACACAACAGTTTGATATATTTGGTGCATATTACCTTTTCTATGAAATACATGGCCCTGTGTACTTAAATGTTTAGTCAGTCATCTTTGCAGCACACTAAAATTTTTGCCTACATTTTTTTCAGCTGTATTTCCACATTTATTGTATGTAAATAGTCAGCGCTCGTCTAAATTCCAGCAGAGCAGGTAGCAGTAATGCAATGATTGTGCTATTTGCAACCCACCATTTGACAGAAAGAAGAGGATGACATAAATGCATTGTGGGATGCAATAAATCATGCAGATAGCTAAGCTGAGTTTGTTTTAATCAGTATACATCGGATCGTATCTGCATCATTGGCATACCGCTGACTTTGCAGGATTTTTCAATGACTACATCCATCCCAAACTGTAAAAAAAATTGGGACCTTGTGCTAAGTGTAAAAAATAAAATAATGTTTGCATAAAAACACAATGCAATGATTTGCATTCATTATTCACAAAAGAACATTAGTGCATTAATGAGGTTGCATTAGTGCCTATGAAATGGACACCTAACACATGGGAAAGGTGCTGTCAACACTGTCAGCACAGGCTTTAACAACATGTACTCCCATCCAGATGACATCTTTTCAGGAAAGGCCTCACACATTTTAGCAAGTCCTTGCTAAACTACATATTGTCTGCACTACAACAGCGTAGCTTTGTAGCAGAGGGTTTTGAATGCTGAACTGGTCTACCTGCAGCTCAGACTTTTACCGACTGAAAACATCTGGAGCACCATGAATTGCAAAATATGACCCAGGACCAGGACGGTTTAGTGGCTAGAATCCTGTATCATGCAAGAATGGGATAACTTTTCTGAGATGTGTTGACACTAAAATTCAAATATGCCTTATTATCTTCTTAAAATTGTTAATTTTCTCACTTTAACCTTCCTCTTGTGTTAGGGTCAGCACTGACCCATTTTGGGTTTTAACCCTTTGATGCACGAATCATGAAAACCTTAGTCAAGATTTTTTCCTGACTGTTTTTATGCATGAAAAAAAACAATGAGAATGATTTTTTTTTCTTAGTTAACCTATTTTTCACAGAGTTACAAAAATGTCCACTCAATTGGACACCATGTGTTTATTTTTTGAAGCAAAGAAATGTATTTAAAATGCAATATCAAAGTGATGTACTGTGTGAAAACTATGAAAAAAAAGCATTTTTAATGTAGCTTATCTGATGTTTTCTCATATTTTATCATACTCTAATACTAGTTCTTACTCACTTCATGGAGATAATATTTAAAAAAAAAACTTTTTGTTTAAGAAAACTGTTAATTTCCGTCTAATAACAACTAGCAATTGATTTACACTCAATCATGTTACTGCAGATCAGGTTTATCAAGAACATAAAGTTAATAGTCTGAATGTCAGTGTATGGGATGGTGCATAAGTGTCCACTGTGTTGGCTGATATGGAACTAAAACAACAAAACCCATGAATATACCAGAGAACAGCTGTAGAAGAACTGTCCACTGTAGTGACCAGTATGCATGAAAGGGTTAAATGCATAAATTAACATAAAATTTGTTTATTGCATCAAAGCTTTTTAACATCGTCAGGAACCTCTATTTCAACAAAATAATACAAAAAAAGGTTTTTTCACAAAATTATGAAATGCTCTGTTTAAAATTATGACCTTTGTGTTGTTAGGGTCGGTTTTGACCCAGTTATAAAAATAAGATTATAAAGTGACTGTCAGCCAACACACTGACAGACCGCTCCTCCCCCAATCATGTGAGCTTCTGGGGACTCTCATTTTAGATAGATAGATAGATAGATAGATAGATAGATAGATAGATAGATAGATAGATAGATAGATAGATAGATAGATAGATAGATAGATAGATAGATAGATAGATAGATAGATAGATAGATAGATAGATAGATAGATAGATAGATAGATAGATAGATAGATAGATAGATAGATAGATAGATAGATAGATAGATAGATAGATAGATAGATAGATAGATAGATACTTTATTAATCCCGATGGAAATTCAAGTATTCAGCAGCTTTACATACAGCACGAGACAAAAAACAGACAAACCAAAACACAACAGTGGGTTAGTAGCCAGGCTGACATTAAGGTTAATATATACACTCTAAAAGACACTTGCTAAAGAACTAAAGAGCTACCTCTAAAAGAGCTTCCTGCACAATACTGTAAATAAAGACCTCTGGTTGTATTTACACATTTCAGAGCAATGATATAAAGTGAAACAGTGATTTAAGTTTAAGTGTATTTTGCCTTGTTTTCCAGTTTACCTGCAAAAAAACAAAAAAAAAAAAAACAGCACAAGCACAGACAGGAGTGTCTACACATGTGAGGTCAGTTCAGACTGACAAAAAAAAGGGACAGAGGCCCACACCAAAAATATTAACACTTTCATGCATACTGGTCACTCCAGTGGACAGTTCTTCTCCAGCTGTTCTCTTGTATATTCATGGGTTTTGTTGTTTTAGTTCCATACCAGCCAACACAGTGGACACTTATGCATGATCCCATACACTGACATTCATATCATTTCTGTAACTTGACTGTTCTAGATAATCCTGATCTGCAGTAACATGTTTGAGTGCAAAAAAAAATGCAAATTGTTATTAGATTGCAATCAACAGGAATTTTTTTATTTATTTATTTTTTGCATTTTTAAACAAAAAGGTTTTTTTTTTGCATATTATTTCTATAAAGTAAGTAATAACTAGTATTGGAGTATGATAAAATGTGAGAAAACATCAAATTAGCAGCATTAAAATGTTTTTGTTTAATAGTTTTCACACCGTATATCAGTAAATGCATGTTTCTTTGCCTTTAAAATTTAACACATGGTGTCCAGCTGAGTGGACATTTTTGTAACTCCATGAAAAATTGGTTGATGAAAAAAATTAAATTGCATTGTTTTCTGTTTTTTTTCATGCCTAAAGAGGAATAAAAACACTCAGGAAAAAAAAAATCTTGATTAAGGTTCTCATAAATCGTGCATGAAAGGGTTAAAACCAATATTTTTCTAGATAAGGAACCTAACAAGGCAACCAAGAGATGAGAAACAAATTGGATGATAGATAATTGTGTATTTTAGAGCTGATTTAAGACATGGGTCAAAACTGACCTGTTAACATAAGAGATGGGAACAGAAAACTAACACAAGAAGAAGGTTAAACATTTGATATATTTTATATTATGATCTTTCATTCGTCAGTTGTAGGTTTGATGGTTCGAATCATTGTATTCTGTTTTTATGTACATCTTAAACAGCATTTCAAGTTTTTTTGGAATTAGGGTCGTACATAACTTTTGGTGAGAATCAGTAAACCATCAACACATAGAAGGCCGTTTCAAATACAGGCAGTATCCATGTAAAAGTTGTGTAAATAATAACAGACTTCACCCTGTTCTCGCTAAATGTTTTGTACAGCCAGTATGTTAATGCTATTACACAGCCAACAGCCAAACTCGGTTTTCCCACCTTGCTCCGTTTATTCACAGTCTTCATGTGACAGAGGAAAACTTATGTGAAACTATAGAAAACAAAGAGAAAGAGAAGCCTCCTTTAGCTAACAGAAATGCACATACATCGGGAACAGACAACTAACACAAGAGAAAGGTTAAACATTTGATATATTTTACATTAGGTTCTTTCATTTGTACAGTGTAGGTTTGACTCATTTGAATCATTGTATTCTGTTTTTATGTACATCTTAACCCTTTCATGCATGAATTATGAGAACCTTAGTCAAGATTTTTTTTTTCTGGAGGGTTTTTATACCTCCTTAGGCATAAAAAAAAAATTGCGATCGAGTTTTTTTTTTCCATGGAGTTACAAAAATGTCCATGCATTTAATTTTTTAAGTAAAGAAATATGTATTTAAAACCCAATATCAGAAAGTAAAATGAAAACAATAAAAAAAAAACATTTTTAAGGCTGCTAATTTGATGTTTTCTTACATTTTACCATACTCTAATGCTAGTTATTACCTCATATAATATGGAAAAAACAACTCTTTTTGTCTAACAAATAAGAACTGATTTACACTTAAACATGTTACTGCAGATCAGGTTTATCAAGAACAGCAAAGTTATAGTAATGATATGAACTGCAGTGTATTATGGGATGTTGCATAAGTGTCCACTGTGTTGGCTCATATGGAACTAAAACAACAAAACCTATGAATATACAAGAGAACAGCTGGAGAAGAACTGTCCACTGGAGTGACCACAATGCATGAAAGGGTTAAACAGCATCTCAAGTTTTTTTGGAATTAGGGTCGTATGTAACTTTTGGTGAGAATCAGCAAACCATCAACACATAGAAGGCCATTTCAAATGCAGGCAGTATCCATGTAATTAGCAGCAGCAGCAGCTTTACTAAATCAACAATTAAATTTCCTGCAATTTTCTCTGCACAGTAGTCTGACCCCAAGTTGTTCATCAAAACTCATTTTCAACAAGCGGCAGCACAGAACGACTTGGCAGGACAGAAGAGTTCATTATTTCCTGGTGGTGTTTAAGGCCAGGGAGGTGGAGAAATGATGATGATTGATCAGAACTCTGAGAAATGAGCTGGCAGGCTTCGGCAGTCAAATCTGAGATAAACACATGTTGTCGGGATCCAAGACATGTTTGGTGTGTTCCAACTAATGAAAGAGTAAACAGTTCCTGCTCTGACTGTAATCACACCAATTTGACGATCAGACCTTTTTGCAGAGATAATTGTTGTGGTACATCAATTCCTGTAGGACTCCAAGGCTGTAGATCAGGAGAACAAACAGGAGCAGAGTGACACCAACCAAGAAGCGTCCGATACGCCGCTGGAGAGCCTCCAGACGCTGGGTCCGCCTGATCTCACATCGACTCCTGTGGCTCAAGACAACGCTCCGACTGATCAGCCTGTTACTGTAGCAAACCCAGAGCCGTCTGAGTCCATCCCAGTGACCACGACCACCAGTGGCCCCACAGTGACACCACCGCAACGACCACAGCCCACCGAGTCTCAGCCGGCCAATCCTGATGCGCAGAGCAGGGTGTACGCTCTACCCGACGGCTACAGGGGCGTCGGGGGTGACTTCTGCACCGGATACGGAAGTCTGTCCCGGGCCACCCTCCACAGCTACTGGCCTGCTAAGAACTTCCAGCCGGGGGCCCACTACACCCTGCCTTTCCTCAGGGACAGTTACGCTCCTGCAGGCGTCAGCAGCCAGGGAGAAGAGGATGGCCTCTGTGAGCGTGGAGAAGTTGAACTGGACATGAAGACTGACCATCCTGCCACCAGTTACCCAACTCTGGGAGGAATCCACCAGTTCAGGCCCATTACCACCATGGAGCTCCTCAGGGAGCCTTCCAGAACCAGGTAACGGTACAGTACATTCTATCAAACTACACTAACCACCCTACTTAAGACATTTGAGCAGCTGAAAGATGATTTTGAGCTCCCCTGTGCAAATTTTTTTTAGGTATTTGCAACTTAGAACTTTTCTGATGACTCACAAGGAATGGGATAAATTCACAAAACCCACACTCCTAGAAAAGTATCTGATAGAGTTACAAACTGGTAATGGAGAAAAGAAAATAATTTCTAAATTGTACAATATTTTCTTATTTATGAATCAAAATAACTCCTCGCAGATAAGAGGGAGATGGGAGGCAGAGGCGAACGTGGACATATCTGAGGATGATTGGCACGATGTATGCACAGAGGCACATCTGGTTACGAATTCTAATACATGGAGGGAATTCAAATGGAAAATAATCACTAGATATTTCAGAACACCAGAAATAGTGTCTAAGATGGATCCCCAACATCCCAGTTCATGCTGGAGGAACTGCGGAGCCCATAGAGCTAATCACACTCACATATTTTGGGTTTGTCCTAAGTTAAGTGTGTTTTGGAGGGAGGTGTTCAATGCCCTGAAGGAGGTTTTTAAAATGAACATCCCACAAAGCTTCACAGTGGCAGTTTTGGGAGTAATACCTGAAGGTCTGGATAGAAAAGCAGATAAATACCTTTTGAATATATTATTAAAGTCTATAACCATCAGTTGGATGAAACCAGAACCTCCCTCACATAATACATGGATTCAAAAAGTTTGGGATATTTACCAGATGGAGCAGATCACATACTTGCTCAGGCTTCAGAAAACCATATTTACTAAAAGATGGGAACCTATGTTACCTTTACTGCTGCAATAATATTTACTGGTGATGCAAGAATACTCCATGTTATCAAGGTGCTGTCTTTCTACCTCTGACGAAGATTTATATCTACAGCCTTTTTTATTTTATTTTTTTTTATTTTTTAGAGTGAACATTGTTTGCTATAATTGTTATTGCTTTCTCAAATTTCATCATATGTGCTTGTGGAGGTGTATGAGAATATATTTTCAGCTGTGTAGGGGGAAAAGAAATTAATTAAACTGTACTTGAATGTATAATTGTACTGTACTGAAAAAAAGAGAAAATCTGATAAAAATTAAGTTAAAAAAAAACAACAAAAAAACTACACTAACCACCCATCTATGGTGCCAGGATATCTAACCTTTACATGTACAGCTCAAGGTGTTATTATTGTTAACAAAAACGTACGAAATGAGGAAATCTCAAACTGAAAAAACATTTTTGTTAACAAAAATAAATAAAAACTATAATTAAAAGAAAAAAACGATAACTAACTGAAACTGTATTGTGTGCTTACAAAACTAACTAAAACAGATAAAAATGATGGATAAAATTGCCTTTGTTTTCGTCTTTGTCAACATCGGATTAATACTAAAGTGATTTATTTCGCTCTAGCATTTTTAGCTAGCGGCCCCATACGACACTTCACTGTCCGTCACTTCTCGTCACTTGTGGTTTCCAGTCATCTTCTGGTCCCCACTCTACCTAGAAACATGGAGACTAAAGTTGGGAGAAAGCAGCAGAGTCCTGTCTGGGATTTATTTGAATACGACGAAGAAGAAGAGAAAAGATACGACAAAACTAAAATTAATACTAAAACTAAACTAAAACTAAGCATTTAGAAGAAAACGAAAACTAATAAAAACTAGCAAACCTGCTCTAAAAACGAATTAAAAGTAACTGAATTAGAGAAAAAAAAAGCCAAAACTAAATAAAACTAAACTACAATAAAAAATCCAAAACTATTATAACCTTGGTACAGCAGAACCTACGGTGGCTGACAAGGGCCAAACACATTGCAATGGTCCAGTGCGTCTCAGTCTGAGAAAACAGCTGCAAGTACAGAAACGATACAAATTCACAAACTCAAACACAGTCTGAACCAGGTACATAAAGACGTACGAGGTGCAAATGAAAAAATGCACCACAAGACATAAAAACACATGCTTGATCATCAAATGTTCTGCAAATAGAGAAACGATGCAAACCAGGAAAACATCTGCAAATGAAAAACACTGCAGAACCAGTCAGTCCAACAGAAGTGCTCCAAACCTGTGGGGGGGCGCTGTCAGCAGAACAGACACACAGGATGGAGAGAGAGACGGAGAACAGCTGACTGACAGGGTTTCAAACTACAGTGGGAACAAATTAAAGTCACGGCATAGCGCGGTCATGTGACTTTTATTTGATTTTATTTGACACTAGTCAGTTGTCTATAAACGCTGCCCCCTACAGGTTTAAAGGTGGGGCATAAGATCTTAGAAAGGTGGTTTGAGCAAGCTACATTTTGAAAATACTCAATTCAATAGTCCAAACCCCTTTCTTCAGACATCCCCAAAGCCACGCCTCCAGAGTAATAGCACGCTCAATGCTTGTTCTCGATGAGCACTGCACAGTGACAATTCACCCCTGCTCCCCCGGCTCTGGCTCCGGCAGCCCTGATCCATGCAGACCTCATTCAGTCTCCTCCAACACCCCCACTCTTACAGAACAGCCCCAGTTCATACCTATCTGACTAATGTTACATTTCCTACTGATTTATGTAGTGACTAAACAGTTTGGAGGTGAACTTTCCATCCTAATATATGTTTATGCATTTGGCAGACACTTTTTTCCAAAGCGACTTACAGGGGAAAACCAATTAAATCACTCAATCAATCAAATTTTATTTATATAGCGCCAGATCACAACAAAAAAGTTATCTCATGACGCTGTATATATAGAGTTGGTCAAAACCAGACTCTAAGCCAATTTACAGAAACCCAACAGAATCCTCCAGGAGCAAACACTTGTGACTGGTGACAGTGGAAGGAAAAACTTCCCTTTAACAGCAGAAACCTGGAGCGGACCCAGACTCCTGGAGGATGGACGTCTGCCTGGACCAGTTGGGGTTAAAGAGAGAGAGTAAAGAAAGAGAAAAAGAGAGAGCGATTGAGGTCGAGACTGGGGGAGAGGGGGAGTAGGGGGAGACACATGGAGGCAGCTGAGGATAGGTGAGTGATGATGATGAAGGCAGGAGAGAGGCAGGACCACTGCAGCAGGTCCAGAGATAATCCTGGGAAAAACCTTATTAAAATATTTAAAATGGAATGTCTAACAGTTCTAGGACAGGAGGTGCTCTCGGAAGAGCTGGGTCTTCAGGAGCTTCTTGAAGATAGGCAGGGATGCCTCTGTTCTCATAGTACTTGGTAGAGCGTTCCACCAACGTGGAACGACCCATGAAAAGAGCCTGGATTGTCTTGTACAAGGTCTGGGGACCACCAGACAACGTTCCCCAGACGAGCGGAGTGGTCGTGGGGCAACATAATATAGCCAAGCTCTGGCTCTGTCTTCGTTTCCTGTACCAGTTTCTCCAAACCTCTGAGAACGCACGATTCATGCACGAAGAGGAGTACACGCAGAGGGGGGAGGGACAAATGACAACTGAGTTTGACAGACATATCACCGTTCAGTCATTTCAAGTGGGCACTCAAAATGATTGGATGGTGTTTTTTCAGTCCTGTCCGTTCACAGGTGACTAAATTTTTTTATTTTTGTGTTAGAGCATTTAATTAATTGGTTGTAATCGGGGTGTGAAGGAGATTTTAAGCAATATGGTAAAAAAAAATGCTCCAGGAAAACATCTCGGACCCCACCTTTAAATCCAGGCAGTTACTATTTTTCGTCCAGGCTGTTTATTGAACTCTAACTGCAGCAAGTAGCCTCTCATGTCTCTAATATTAGAACAGAATCAGAACCCTATCGATCCATGTCAATAACTGGTGTAAAATACAGTTCTTCATCTTTTCATGGTCATCAGATATAATCATTTGGACGTTCAGAGGCTCCGTAGTTACCGCGGAAACACCGTCATCTTCTACAACGTTGATTCTCCTGTAAAACCCATGGAGTTGGACCAGTGACAGTGGATGGAGACAGTTTTGTTTGTTTTTCAATTAATTATATATTTTTCACTATTTCTTCAGTTTTCTCTTTTTCTGATACAATAACCTTCAAGTTAAATCTCAACTTTTATGAACATCTACATGATCAGTGAATTAAATATCGGAAAATACATGATTTTCACTGACAAAAGCAAAATACAGAGGATAATATTAGAATAAATGGTGATAAGTTACTTCAGAAAGGTTAAATAAAGAGGAAACTAATTATTCAAGAACTGGCACAAAAGTAGCACTGGGTCTTTATCTGTTAATTTAAACGAATGCATTTAATATTAAAAAAAAATGCGTTCTTTGTCTCCTTAGAAGCGGCTATGATGATGCCTTCATGGCCCAGCTGGAGGGGAACCTGAACCCATTCTTTCAGGCCATGTGTCGAGCGCAGACCCTGCAGTTCCCCCACAAACGCAGCAGCATGGTGAGTCTGGACAGCATCCGCAGAGACCCACGCTGGAGGGACCCAAACCTACACGAGGTCATCTCAATGCTCAACCACCCAATGGACCCCGTCAAGTCGAATGCTGCCGCCTATCTGCAACATCTGTGTTATGAGAATGACCGCATCAAGCAGGAAGTCCGTCAGCTGAATGGAGTGCCCATTTTGGTGGAATTACTCGACCACCCTAAACCTGAAGTCCATCGCAAGGCTTGCGGTGCCTTGCGCAACATATCCTACGGAAAAGACCACAACAACAAAATGGCTATCAAGAACTGTGATGGCATCCAAGCTCTAGTCAGACTGTTGAGGAAGTCCAGCAGCATGGAGGTCAAAGAGTTAGTCACAGGTAGGGATGTAACGATATGAAAATTTCATATCACGCTTATTGTGACTAAAATTATCACGGTTATCGTTATTATCACAGTATTGTTGATATTGTGCTCAAAATGTTCAAAAAGTACAAATACACACACTGAAATAATTTTACTAAGTTGTATTTTGAAAAAAATAAACAAAAAAAACAAATAAATAATTGGCACAATGCACTTTCTCTTGGCAGAAACATTCAAGTATTTAACCCTTAGTGGTCTGAGTCTATTTTGTTTGTTTTTCAGTACGTTTGATTTTGCCTTTATATACTATATAAACAAATGTTGACTATATCCATGTTTGGTATCTTTTTTTTGTCAGCACAACTTCATCTGTCTCAGCTGCCTGTTATTTTTTTCACTTTAACCAAAACACAAAAGGCCAGAAAACACAAAAAAAATTATATAAAATCCGATTTGAAAAATGTATATATTTTATTGCATAAATAACACAAAGATGCTTAACGAACCTTTTCAAAGACTTTAAAAGTGAATATTGGTTCCAAATATTAGGTATATAAAATTAAAATTATAATAAATTAAAACTATGCTCAAATATTTGACATAAAAGCATGTCTTTACATAGGCGTTTTCTCCGGAAAAGTGCGGTAATCAACACGGTTATCATGATAATTAGAATTTAAACAATAATACAAACCGTCTGCAGTTTCATCGCGGTTCATCGTTATACCGGTAATCGTTACATCCCTAGTCACAGGTAAATCTATTTCTGATTTAACAGAGCCACTACTTTCACCTTCTTGAGGTAACTCTACAACGTCTCTTCAACTTTGATTTCCATTGCAGGCACTCTGTGGAACCTCTCCTCACATGAGCCACTCAAGATGACAGTGATCAACCACGGCCTTCAGACAGTGACTGATGAAATCATCATCCCACACTCAGGCTGGAGGAGAGACTCCACTGACCCCTTGAAAATGCAAGGTGCTGAGTGGACCACGGTCTTCAAGAACACCTCCGGTTGTCTCAGGTAACCGTGGCTGCTGTTGAGCACTAAAACTTAATAGTAGATGCTAAACGCTGACCTAATGGACTCAGCTTTGTTGTTTCTGCAGGAATGTCAGCTCAGATGGGGCTGAGGCTCGGCAGAGGTTGAGGGAGTGTGAGGGTCTGGTGGATGCGCTGCTTCATGCTCTTCAGACCGCAGTTATCAACAAGGACACTGACAATAAGGTCAAGGCTAAACACATCACTCATTATGGAATTAATACATTTATAACATACATACATTCATAAACACCACAAATGCTTTATAATAAAACTAGTGTTGACCCTGGGGGGAACCACAGGTGCTAGATCCTCTGATCCAGTTCATTCCTTTCCTTTCTTTCCTTTCTTGGTAAATTCCAGGGTCATTTTCAGTTGAATTACTTCTCAGCTGTCATGTCTGTTTCTGCACATGAAATTTGACACCATGGCAACGTGGCCCTATTGTTGATCTGTTGCTAGGTAACCCACTTGAATGATGATTCTATGATTCTTGGCATAGCAACGTGATTGGCCATTGGGGGGGGGGCACTGTATTCCAAAATTACTAATATCTCCCAAAATATTGGTCCTATCAACTTACTGTTTTTACTAGTCTGTTCCTTGACCAAAAATACATAAATATGACAAACTGCAGCAGTCAGCTCTGCAGGGATTTTGTGTGATGCCTGAGACACACACACACACACACACACACACACACACACACACATATAACTTATATGACTTACCTCTCTATGTATCTGTTGTACATAGTATATAGAGAGTAGATCAGGGATGTCAAACATGCGGCTCGGGGGCCAAAACCGGCCCGCCAAAGGTTCCAGTCCAGCCCGCGGGATGAATGTGCAAAGAGCAAAAATTACACTTCAGATATTAATAATCAAGGATGTCAAACTCATTTTAGTTCAGGTTCCACATACAGAACAATGTGATCTCAACTAAAATGATAGCATAATAACCTATAAATACTGACTCCAGATTTTCTTAGTTTAATGTGAAAAACATAATATTACATTACACCCATAAATAAAGGTAACTCCAAATTTTTCTCTTTGTTTTAGAGTAAAACCTTACATTAAATTATGAAAATATGAACATTTACAAACTGTCCTTTAACAATAAAATGTGAAAAACCTGAAATGTTGGAAGTGAAATTTTAACATTATTCTTCCTGTTATTAAATATTTTGTGTCTGTGTCGATCCAATCCATAATATGCATTTAGAAATGGTAAGTTGAGGTGTAATATTGTTAAAATCACACTTATTTTTCTCAAGAAATTTCAGTTTTTTTCAGGTTATTCAGATCATTTTTATTTGGATAGTTTGTAAATATACATATTTTCATAATTTCACAAAGAGAAAAATTTGGAGTCGTCATCATTTACAGGTTATTATGCTATTGTTTTACTGGTCCGGCCCACTGGAGATCAATTTGGGCTGAATGTGGCCCCTGAACTAAAATTTTTTTGACACCCCTAGAGTAGATAGTGAATACCAACCATGCAGTTGATTTTTTATACTGTAAAATATATATATATATATATATGTATATATATATATATATATATATATATATATATATATATATATATATATATATATATATATATATATATGATCATGATCACTCTAACACCACACAAATAAGTGGGAGACTCAGAAAGGATTATATTATTTGGTACTAAACTTAGGACTAATGAGCAGAGCTTAATGACACATGTCTGCAGCTGCACTTTGAGGTTGTGAGCTGTCATGAGATCAAAAACAACCTTTTGGACACCTGTATGAATCACTTACTTTGATGCCAAATTAAACTTTTAACCTAATTAATAACCCAAATGCAACCCATTTATAAAACCTTTGTTTTGGTGCTCTTATCAGTTGTATCCATATATTCATCTAATAATTTAACACCTATATTATTAGCTTAGAGTTCCATCCTGCAAATAATTCACACAAAATGTTTCTCTCTTTGATAGACTGACATGTTGACATAGACCAGTGGTTCTCAATCTTTTTCTGTGGCCCCCCTTTGGAGGACCATAAACCTCCAGTCCCCCCTCAACCCCAACAACATTGTAACAGTGGTGCAATTATAAGTTTTACTGAAAGGAACATCAACATTGTAACAATACTTTTTGCTTCTCCAACAATTTGTTGTGCAAATTAAAAATAACTTAGATTTTTGATTGAATAATACAAATAAACTCAACCAGACTGCTCCCTGAGACAGAATTTTTTCAAATAAAAATAGAAAATGCACAATTATCTACAACTATGGCAATAAAGTTGCTTTTTTTAGAACAACAAACAAATTTTAGGAACAAAGATGAACATTTGACCAATGTCAGCGGGTCAATAATAGGGGTGTGTATCAGCAAGAATCTGGCGATACGATACAAATCACAATACTAGGATCATGATACGATATATCATGATATATCGCGATACTGTTGAAAAGGTATTTTTTATTGGTTTTCCTTATTTTTTTAAAAGATTATACCCTGGAAGAATGGAATTACACCCCAAATATGCACAAATACTGAAGACATTTTTATTTGATCACAACAGGATCTAATGCTATATCACAAAATGTCCCTGTGTTCAAACTTAAATTATGTTTTACAGACATTACAGTTTAAGATCCTGGTCAAATGTTCATATTCTATTAGTTCAGAACTAACATGACAACATTATTTTTGTGCGATACCAACAAAGGAACTAACATTATTTAATAAAAGAGTGTTAAATAATAATAAATTAAATATAAACAAAAAAGAAAAACAAAACAAAAATGAACCTCCTCAATCTCTGCATTTGAATAAATACCTAAAAATATCGATACAGTACTTTTTAATATCGATACAGTATTATGAAATGATATATTGCGATATATTGCAGAACCGATATTTTCTTACACCCCTAGTCAATAAGCCCGTTTCCATTGCACATCTCAGAACATTAAATTCCAAACTGGTCCAAAACACAAACACTTGTGTCCATGTGTCTTTTCCAGTCCAGTCCTTGTCCATTGTCCAAACCTAAACTCTTTGTCTAGTGACAGATCACCATTGCAGTAGATTGGTTTGGTGGTCGTCCATAAAATGAGTCCAGGGTGCTCCGACGCTAAAACATTAGTTCCACCTGATACATGTTCTAACCTGAAGAAAAAAAGAACACCCAGGAGTGATACCAGGACCCCCCCTGGCAAGCCTTTGCACCTCCCCTAGGGGGCCCACTCCACAATTTGACAAACACTTATATAGACACAAGAGTCAAGTTAGAGCAGGGGTGTCAAACTCATTTTAGTTCAGGGGCCATATACAGCGTAATATGAAATAAAGTGGGCTGGACCAGTAAAATAATGTAAATAATAGGATAAGAACATAGAAATAATATCAACTCCAAAGTTTTCTCTTATGTTTTTGAGTGAAAAAAGTAAAATTCCGTAATGAAAATGTTTACATCTACGAACTGTACTTGAACGTAACATGAACAAATATGAACAACCTGAAAGTTCTTAAGAAAAATAAGCGTAATTTTAACAATATTACACCTCAGTTTATCATGTATACATATGCATCACAAGTTACAGATCACAGTGGATCTACAAATACACCAAACATTTGATAATAGGCAGAATATTGTTAAAATACTACATACTTCTCTTAAGACATTTCAGGTTGTTTATATTTTTTGTGAAAAGCCAGTCTGTAAATGTAAACATTTTTGTGTAATTTCACTTTTTTGACACTAAAACAAAAAGAAAAAATTGGCTTTTTTTTCATTATTTATAGGTTATTATGACAGTATTTTACTGGTCTGACCCACTTTCGATTGAACATCTTTGATTGTTAATATCTTCAGCGTAATTTCTGCATTTCACAAATTCATCTTGCGGGCCAGACTGGACCCTTTGGTGGGCCGGATTTGGTCCCCGGGCCGTGTGTTTGACACCTGTGAGTTAGTCTTTACTGCACTGTAAGCCCAGATAAGTAGAGTTTACTTAAAAAATTTGAGGCAAGTGATTGCACTTAAATGATTTGAGTAATGATCGACTAATCAATTGGTTTAAGTAGGTTCAACTTTAATGCTAAAAGTATTGGACTTAAACTATTAAGTAGAAAACACTAAAAGACAAGTTATTTGTACTTTAAATCTGTTGTAAAATCAACCCCACTATCCAACCATTCAACTCAGCATTTTAGGTTACACTGACAAACTTTCTCAATTGCAGCCAGATTAATTAATCATTGATTAAACAACTTTTTTTTAAGAAAATCAAACTCAAAATCCTATTCCTGACCAAAATAGTTATGAAATGATTCAACTTAATTTAATTCCATTCAACTTCAACTTTTTCGTACTTTCAACTATGTCTACAAATTAGTAGAATATACTTAACATTTTATAGTAACATCATAAAACTTAAATCATTTAAGTGCATTGTAATGAAAGCATTTTAGTAAATACAAATTCCGGGCTTACAGTGTAGATCAGTTAGTCATACACAGCTGTTTAGTCCAAAGACTTATATCAGGCAGAGAAATGGCAAACATCCAAATACCAAAGACCCACTTTTCCTTTTTACTCTAGTGTCTGTAGCTGCTCTTACAAAGTATGTACTGTTGCATGTACTACATGTACTGTTGGGACATACTTTATTCCCCCCTAAACTTTGACCGCCTTACTCAGATGCATCTGTTGCAGAAGGCTGTGGGTAGACTAGCCAAAAGCATGCTGCACAATGTGACAGGATGTAATAGGACATCCAGGTGTTTTTGGTGTGCTGCGCATTCTATGTAGTGGGATGTCGTAAATCTTTTTCTGGCATACTAAGCAGTTAGTATGATAGCATGGGTTTTGGAACACAGGGAGACATCATGAAGGACTTCTGGAGAGCGAGGAACTTGTGAGTATAAACAAATCACAATCTGGCAACGAATGTAGAAAACTGGGGAATATAAATACACCAGGACTCAGGGTGAGCAGGTGCAGGAATTCAGGAGACACAGAAGAGCAGGAACTCACATGACAAGACATTATTAAAACAGTAAACACAATGAACACAGGTCAGTGAGCTGCTGGATCATATGGTTTGTGTTCTTTCAGGTGGAGTATATGCGTTCAGTCCTTCCACCTGAGTGTTTTTCAGGCTTTAGAAAGTGTAGCTACAGGACTTTGGCTAAACACAGGTCTGTACTGGATGATCAGTGATTGATGGTTGACAGCGGTAGTGTAGGTGAGCTGTAGCGATAACAATAACAGCATAGTAGCCCCCCCCCCCCCCACCCCCACCCACACACACATATGATATTGTAGCTTATCTTTTCTGCAGTGACAGCTCCTTTATTTCAACCACCTTAAGTTTTAATCTGAAGGGGGAAGTCAAGCATTAGTCAGGGCCCATACATGTATGACTCACACTCCAGCAGTTATACCATTCTGTATGACGTCTTTAACAGAAATCCTTCATGTTCTTGTTTTAGTCAGTAGAGAACTGCGTGTGCATCCTACGAAACCTGTCGTACCATGTTCATAAAGAAATACCGGGTGCAGAACGATTTCAGGAGCCCTATACCAGTCATACGATGAGGTCTGCAAGCCACCAGAAGAAGAAAAATGAAACGGACTGTTTTGGAGGGAAAAGACCCAAAGGTTTGTAGGTCATTACATGAGATGACATCTGTTTAATCTTTAATTATTTATAATTAGGGCCTGAACACTGTTCGGTGTGAAGGGCCTTTAAGAATTACTTGTCATGGCCAAATAGTATTTGTGCTAAACATGTTTAAAAATTAAGAAACTTTCAAAACTGCTTGAAAAATAGAGAAAAGTTCAACAGCTCAGTAGTGTCTCCTTCAAAATTTAAAAAACTAAACCTTCATTTTGACATTTGACATAGATTTACCAAATTTAGTGACATATTTATCACTAAATTTCCTGGAAAACCTGGAGTCTAAACTCAACAAGAATCAGTTGTTTCACTTACTGTACTTTCATGAACTCCTCTTAGAGAACCCATGAGACTTAAGATTTGGTGAAGACCTTTATGATGAAACTTGATTAAAATGGAGACTTTTTGAAAAATGGTGATACCATGGGGGTTCGACAACCGTTGATGTTTCACCAGAGACAAATAAATAGTGCTCCTGATATGCCAAAAACTGAATTTGCACCTAAACATATCCAGTTTGGTAGAAAGTCTATCAGGTCCAGATGCAAAAAGAAGAAGCCTCTTTGAACCTTATATTAAACCAAACAGGAAGTCAGACATTTTAGATTGAATATTTGTCTCCATTTGCAGGATTTGTTCTATGATTTAAATTATATGACATTACTTATTCACTAGCAGTGTTGTGCAAGTTACTTCCAAACTGTAATAGATTACAGATTACTTATTACTTTTATTTAAAAGTGATCCCTTACTTTGCAATATTACTGTCTTAGAATTGTAATGAGTTACATGACTCCTGTATTACTTTTGAGTTACATACAGACTTTTGTCATTAATGGCGCGTGTCCAGTAGAACCCTTGGGACGCTCACTAAGTAACACTATGGTCTACGATGTTCAATTCCCAGCAGGAACGCTGGCATTTTTTTCAATGTTTTACACATTCAAATGGGGGGCGCGGCGCTGAGGATACCTGTAGATAAATCTGCAATTGATAAAGAATTCTATCTAGTCATACAAACGTTAGCTTACCTTGTCATTGCTGATCACAGGGATCATGCTAACTAGCTTCTGTAAAGCAGGGTTAGAGCTCGTAATGAGCATATGTCCATGTGGACAATGGACTGTCTTCTGTCGTCTGCACCCATTGGCTGAACACCAAAAGGAAATAGAACTACTGATGCTTTTTTGATTCCTTAAAGCAGTGATATTTTGCTATTTTAAATGGAATTCTTCATTTTCCAACATTTCCCTGTGGTCTCCATAAACTGTAAATGCTCTGCTTGGGTCTGAATTCTTCATTCATTCAACTCCACAGGTCCATCTTCAACCCTATTTCTGAGTAATGACACCAGAAAGGTGGTTTGGAGCGCTGGCCCTTTAAATGCACATGAGCCACTTCAGGCCCCGCCCCCTCCAGGTTGTTGGCTGTGCTGTTCTGTCCAGTTCAACCAATAACTGAACATTTTAGGTAATGGGCTCCAAGTTTGGACATATTTTCAGTCTGGACTACAACTGCTGCTGCTGACAAACAATTATGTCGAACTGGAGACATGTTCGTCGGAAGTCTGGACCTTATATGTGCAAATGTGGAGACGGAACTAGCAATGAATTGTAACATATTAAGCAGGAATTAAAACAGGTTGTAGAAATCCACTGGATTTTTGCCCCTAATTAATATAAAGATAGCTTTGCAGCACCTGGAGGGTTCAAATTCAAACTGTGTTAACTATTAGGGTCCAAATACACAAAGAAATGAACCACAGACTAATAAGGTTTAGATAAATATGAGCCCTTTAAGGTCTCATGGTGTTGCTGTTTTTTTGTATTTTTTATTTGAACAATTAAATTATGGGCGAAAAGTGTGTTATAATTCAAGCGCTATTGAACATGTACGATTAAAATATTACTGAAAACTGATTAGTCATACCTTACACTACTGCATTACAGCAAAAAAAAAAAAAAAACCCATTACTGGAATGCATTACTTTTATATCATATTACTCCCAACACTATTCACTAGTACCTTGATAGTGAACACAAGAATTACATTTATTTCCTTTGAGCAACATCATCAGCAGGTGTGAAGACATCCACAGCAGAATTCCAGGCTGCACCCCCTTCCACCTGGAACTCACTTTGAATTCTTTTTCATAGTGTGTATTATATTTTCTTAAATGTATATGGAGTTCAGTTAGATTACATGTAAGAAATACTTCCAAACTATGCTGTACATGAAAACAAAGGTTGTGTTTAAAATGTTAGCTTTTACTGGCGTCAGGTTTCGTATTTGCTTTTTGCCAGTGTGAATAATTCATAAGGTGATGAGATTTGAATAGATTTTCTCCTGCACCAGGTCCTTTAGGTCCAATGCAACATAATACATATTTACTTTATAACATACAGTTGAAATGGTTGTGAGGCTGCAGAACTTTTTAGCGCAGTAGAGGGAAATTTCTGAGCAAACACTTTAACCAGTTTTAACTTTAACTTTCCAGCATAATTTTTGACTTTCTTTTTTTTTTTTTTTTTTTTTTTTTTGCCTTATTCATCAGAGGAGTGGTTCAATCAAGGTCAGTCTGCTCATTACTCCTGAATGTTTTTTTTTTTTCTTTTCCTGAATATAATATTGTGGTAAAACATTGTGATGAATTCATTGACATTAACTGTGTGTGTTTTAGTGTAATGAAAACTGGTGTTTGTGTGCATGTGTGTATCTGTGTATCTGTGATGTGCAGGTTGGAAAAATGGATTTATGGACAGAAAATACGGTACATTGGATTTACCAAAACGTCCAGAACAAATGAAAGGTATATAATGTAATATTAAGTTCACAAATACTGCTAGTAGTACTTCTGCAATAATGAGCCTGTTTGCATGACCATAAAAGTCAGATAACTGTTCTAATCAGATAATTGTAATAATCTGATCTGATGCGTTTATATGCACTTAAAAAATACGATAACCAAAAACCGTGGTTTAGACGCTCTAGTCCACAGGTGTCAAACATGCGGCCTGGGGGCCAAATCTGGCCCGCCAAAGGGTCTAGTCCAGCCCTTGGGATGAATTTGTGAAATGCAAATATTACACCAAGATACAAACAATCCTTTTAGTTCAGGTTCCACATTCAGACCAATTCAATCTCAAGTGGGCAGGACCAGTAAAATACTATCATAATAACATAGAAATAATGACAACTCCAAAGTTTTCTCTTTGTAAACGTAAATATTTTCATGTATTTGCACTAAAACTAAGTATAATTTCACAAAAAAATGTGAACCACCTAAACAAAAATGAACAACCTCAAATGTCTTAGGAGAAGAAAGTGCAATTTTAACAAGATTCTGCCTGATACTAAATGTTTTGTGTATTTGTAGATGCACTTTGATCTGGAAGTTATAATGTACATGTGGAAATGATAAACTGAGGCAGAATATTGTTAAAATTACACTTATTTTTTCAGTTTGTTCATGTTATTTACATCTTTTGATAAGATTGTTTGTAGATGTAAACATTTTCATAATGTAAATTTACTTTTTTCACTCTAAAACAGAGAAAAGTTTGGAGTTGACATTATTTCTATATTATTATGTTATTATTTTACTGGTTGGGCCCACTTCAGATGAAATTTAGCTGAATGTGGCCCCTGAACTAAAATAAGTTTGACACCCCTGCGCTAGTCCATTATCGGATTTCTTTTGGAGTACATATGTACGTACATACTGATGGTAGATTCAAACTTCCTGTTATTGTCTTCTGCTCATGTTTGACTCCGTAACTTCTGTTTTCCATGATTTTTATTGTTTTTACACATGCACAGATGTAAATGATATATTGCAGGAAGACATCAGAGTATTGGGGAGAAATCCAGGTGGGTTAATCTGATGTATTATAATCAGATTACTGCTTTTATTGGATAAAACAGATCAGATTATACTGTTTATGTGATCACTAATAATCTGTTAACTCCAGAAAACAGATAATGATCGGTGTATTAGTGTGCATGTAAACAGGCTCATTGTGAGGAATGATATTGTTATCCTTAGAATGGAGTGTGATTTCTGTGTTCTGTTGCTTTGTATGCATGACATTAGCATGATCTACAAAGGAATGCATTGAAATGCAAAGCAGTTCATTGTACAGGAAGAAAAGACTGTTCACATTTTGATCTGCCAACCTCCAGAGGAGAAATATTTCCACATCTATTAGGATAGAAGATGCTGCATGAGCTGTTTACAGTGATATTTTTATTTGATCTTCCTAAACTCTATTTGCATTTGTTAGAACATAATAGCTGCTAAAAGCCTTGAACACATACTGTACATAGACTACTGTAACAATGATCTGGCAGTAGTACTGTATGGCTGCATGTGAATATGGCTGCTGCCAGAACAGAAATCAGAGCGACACTTATGCCTCCCACACTCCAGCCAGTGAATGCAAATCAGAAAGACAAGCGTGTTACAGTCCCAGGTCAGCTTGATACTATTTGTCAGCCATCCAGCAGCCTTTGCTTGGCTCAGTGCAACAAAACCTCTGCAGGAGTGTTCAGGAGTCATAATTCTCTTGTGCACATTTCATTAATTGAATCTATATGTGTGTCTTCTGACCCATTAAACTAACCTTGATAAAAGAAACATACACTTGCAATCATACAAACTGGTTTGGTAGCTCTAAACTAGCATTTATGACCAGTGTAGTGCAAGTTGCTTCCAAATTGTAATCCATTACAGATTACTTGTTACTGTTATTTAACCCTTTCATGTATGAATTATGAGAACCTTAATCAAGATTTTTATTCCTGAGTGTTTTTATTCTTCTTTAGGCATGAAAAAAAAAAAAAAAAAAAAAGTTTTTTTTTTTTAACCCTTTCATGCATAGTGATCATTACAGTGGACATCTGTTCAAAGCTGTTCTCATATATATTCATGGATTTTGTTGTTTTAGTTCCATATCAGCCAACACAGTGGACATTTATGCATCATCTCATACACTGTAATTATACCATTACTGTAACTTTGCTGTTTTAAACCTGATCTGCGGTAAGATGTTTGAGTGTAAAAAAAATAGCTAATTGTTAATAGACTGTATTAACAGTTTTTTTTGTTCGTTTTTCTAAACAAAAAGTTGGGGATTTTTTTTGCATATTATCTCCATGAAGTGAGTAATAATTAGTATTAGAGTATGTTAAATGTGAGAAAACATGAGATAAGCAGCATTAAAAATGTTTTTATTTCACAGTTTTCACACAGTATATCAGTAAATACGTATTTCTTTGCTTCTAAAATTAAACCCATGGTGTACAGCTGAGTGGACATTTTTGTAACTTCATGAAAAATAGCTTCATGAAAAAAAAATAAAAAATCAACTGCATTGTTTTTTTTTCATGCCTAAAGAGGAATAAAAACATTCAGGAAAAAAATCTTGATTACAGTACAAAAATGTCCACTTAGCTGAACACCGTTTGTTTAATTTTTTAAGCAAAGAAACATGAATTTACTGACATACTGTGTGAAAACTTTGAAATAAAAGCATTTTTAACCTCCTGAGACCCAGCAATGCATTTTTGTCCTCTGTAAGGGACAAAAGTTTGACAGTTTTACTTAAAAAAAATGCTGTCCATTGTAAAGGACATTCCATTAAAAAAAATGAATAAATAGAAATAATTTTTTTAAAAAATGTCTCAGAAAACAAACAAACAAACAAACAAACAAACAAACAAACAAACAAACAAAAAACTGTTGCATTATGTAGTTTCCAATCAAGACAATTGTTTAATTAAATAAATCTAAAATGTTCACTTTCCTGGGTCTCAGGAAGTTAATGCTGCTAATCTGATGTTTTCTCACATTTTAACATACTATAATACTAGTTATTACTCACTCAGATAATATGAAAAAAATGTTAATTACAGTCTTATAACAATTAACAATTGATTTAGATAAAAGAACAGCAAAGTTACAGTAATGGTATAATTACAGTGTATGGGATGATGCATAAGTGTCCACTGTGTTGGCTGATATGGAACTAAAACAACAAGACCCATGGATATACAAGAGAACAGCTGAAGAATAACTGTCCATTGTAGTAACCACTATGCATGAAAGGGTTAAAAGTAATTCCTTACCTTACATTATTACTGTCTCAAAATTCTAATGCGTTACATGACTCCTGCATTACTTTTGACTTACATACAGACTTGTCATATATGCTCAGTAGAACCCTTGGGACCTTCAGTTTGCACTCCAAAAGTACATGTGGATGGATAACTGTTATTGAAAGAAACATCAATATTGCAACAATACTTTTTGCTTTTCCTTGACTAATTTGTTATGCAAATTGAAAGTAAATTAACTTAAATTAAAACTAACAAAACTCAACCAGACTGCTCCCTGAGACAATAGTTTTGGCACTTAAAAATATTGTCTCAACACTTTCAATACCATTAACGTAGAATGGCATTATGTGAGTCCCAGCCCATTTCCATTCTACTGTGACCTTTAGACTTATAGAAACAGGCTGCCTTTGCTTAAAATAATGGAGTGCATCATTTAAACCAGTGGTTCTCAATCTTTTTCTCCCCCTTTGAAGGACGAAAAACCTCCAGCCCTCCCTCAACCACAACAACATTGTAACAGTGGTGCAATTATAACATCAATATCGCAGCAATACTTTTTGCTTATCCTTGAATAATTTGTTATGCAAATTAAAAATAAATGAACTTAAATTAAAAATAACAAAACTCAACCAGACTGCTCCCTGCGACAATATTTTTCCAAATAAAAATAGGAAATGTGCAGTTACTTTTATTGAAAGAAACATCAACATTGTAATAATACTTTTTGCTTTTCCTTAAATAATTTGTTGTGCAAATTAAAAATAACTTAGATTTTTGATTGAATAATACAAATAAACTCAACCAGACTGCTCCCTGAGACAGAATTTTTCAAATAAAAATAGAAAATGTGCAATTATCTACAACCATGACAATATAGTTACTTTTTTTTAGAACAGCAAACTAATTTTGGGAACAAAGATGAATATGTGACCAATATCAGTGGGTCAGTGAGCCCATTTCCATTAGACATCTGAGAACATTAAAGTCTAAACTGTCCAAAACTGGTCCAAAACACAAACATGTGTCCATGTGTCTTTTCCAGTCCAGTCCTTGTCCATTGTCCAAACCTAAACTCTTTGTCTAGTGACAGATCACCATGGCAGTAGATTGGTTTGTTGTACGTCCCTAAAATGAGTCCAGGGTGCTCCAACGCTAAAACATTAGTCCCACCTGATATTGTGCTGGTGCATTACTTTTATTACTCCCAACACTGTTTATGACATGGATGATAAATCCATCACAGATGTCTTTAAGTACTTTGTCAGTCCCTGAATGTCCCTCCTGACTTTGTGCCTTTGGTGTTAAAGGGTTGGAGCTGCTGTACCAGCCTGAGGTGGTGCGACTCTACCTGTCTCTTCTCACATGCAGTCATAACCACAACACCCTCGAGGCGGCCGCAGGAGCGCTGCAGAACCTGGCTGCAGGACACTGGGCTGTAAGTGGACTGTCTGTCAGCAGGACTGCACAGCAACGACTGCACTCAGCTTCATGTAACCTGGTGGAAGGGTAGTTTATGGGCAGAGGACAAAGCCCAGACATCTTGGAACAGATTCAGACAAAGAGGCAGAGGCTGCAATTGATTTTCACATTCTCTATCACTGAGGGAAGTTTGCCCACAAGTTGGCTTAGAAAATTACATTATATTGTTGTTGTACATAGTTAATTGAACTGGTGGCAGCAAATGATATAAAATGTATAATGTGCAAAGTGCAGCAGGCAGACGAGGGTGGCCTCTGCAGTGATGTGAACGCTAAACCGCTCTGTTGTGGTGAAGAGGGAGCTAAGCCGAAAAGCAGGGGTGTCAAACATGCGGCCCGGGGGCCAAATGCGGCCCACCAAAGGTTCCAATCCGGCCTGCAGGATGAATTTGAGAAATGCAAAAATTACACTTAAGATGATCACAGAAAATTTTGGTTTAGGTTCCACATACAGACCGGGAAAAATATTATCATAATAACTTATAAATTCTTAAAACTCCAATTTTTTCATTTTGTAAATGTAAATATTTTCATGTAATTTTCCTGTATTTACACTAAAACAAACTATAATATCACAAGAAATGTAAATATCCTGAACAAATATGAAAAACCTGAAATGTCTTAAGAAATGTAAGTGTAATTTTAATAATATTCTGCCTGTTACTGAATATTTAGCGTATTTGTAGATCCCCTGTGATCTGTAAGTTGTAATGAACATGACGTCAATGATAAATTGAGGCAGAATATTGGTAAAATTGCACTTATTTTTCTTAACAAATTTTAGGTCGTTCATGTTACTCACATTGTTTTAAAGGGTAGTTTGTAGATGTAAACTTTTTCATCATGTAAGGAAAGTTTGGAGCTGACATTATTTATATATAACTATGTTATTATTTTACTGGTCAGGCCCACTTCAGACCCAAATTTGGCTGAATTTGGCCCCTGAACTTAAATGAGTTTGACACCTATGCTGAAAGGTGGAGCTTTCAATTCACCAGTTGAGAATGAAGTTGCAACTACAAGTGGCCGAAATGAGTTTCCACTGCAGCTTTAGAGATAAGGGGAGGAGCTCAGACATCCGTGAGGGACTCAGAGTAGAGCCACTGCTCCTCCACATCCAGAAGAGCCAGTTGACGTGGTTCATCTGGTGAGGATGCCTCCCGGACACCTCCATGGGGAGGGGTTTTAGGCATGTCCGTCCGGGAGGAGACCTCGGGGCCGACCCAGGACACACTAGAGGGATTATATCTGTGGGCTGGCCTGGGAATGCCTCGGGATTCCCCTGGAATAGCTGGTGGAAGTGCCAGGGGAAAGGGCTGTCTGGGCTCCTCTGCTGAGGCTGCTGCCCCCCCTCCAACCCAGAACCGGATAAGGGGAAGACAAGTACGAGTACGAATGTGCAAAGTGGATTTTTCAGAGTAGTCAGCCAAGTGAAATGACATTCCAAACCAAAATAAGTGAAACTGGAAAACAGCTTTTCAGTTTACAGGAAGAGGACAACAAATATTACCCATCAGTCATTACTTCAGCAGAAAGACATGTTTTTAATGGAATAATTTACTTCATCTTCATTGATAAGAGTATTTAAGTGGTTGAATTACCTGAAAACAACAATGCCCACATAAGGCTACAGGGTGGGGAAGCAAAATGTACAATATTTTGAGGCAGGGATTGAAAGACAGTGTATGACCAATTAGTTTATTGAAAGTCATGAGAATTTATTTGCCACAAGAAAATTGACATAATAGAAAATGTTTATATTCTATGTGTCCTCCTTCTTTCTCAATAACTGCCTTCACACGCTTCCTGAAACTTGCGCAAGTGTTCCTCAAATATTCAGGTGACAACTTCTCCCATTCTTCTTTAATAGTATCTTCCAGACTTTCTCGTAATAGTTTTGCTCATAGTCATTCTCTTCTTTCCATTATAAACAGTCTTTATGGACACTCCAACTATTTTTGAAATCTCCTTTGGTGTGACGAGTGCATTCAGCAAATCACACACTCTTTGACGTTTGCTTTCCTGATTACTCATATGGGCAAAAGTTTCTGAAAAGGTATGGATAATAGTGTTAGGTATGATTATGACATCAATATATGTTTGGTTTCAAAACAATTGATGTAGTGCCTGCTGAGAAAAAACAACTAAATGTTCATTGTAAATTTTGCTTCCCCACCCTGTAAATCAAATACTCAAATTTCCCTGAGAAAACAAGCCTTTGTTTTTGGGCTTTTTTCAGATTCTTTCTCTGTATTTTTGCCTGTATTAGTGATAATAAATGGTAAAGGGACAGGAAAGGTAAGGAAAGACATTCAGCAAGTGTGAACTGAACCCAGGTCACTGCAGTAAGGCTGTGGGCCATGTGGTACACCCTGGTGTACCCCATGAAGTTAGTAAATGCGTTGTCCCTGTTTTTAACTTTATTTCCTGTCATGCAGCATAGTACTGCACTTTCTGTCAACCGTCATGGACATAGCAACGTGAATTAAATCAGTCCCTCCTGACATTAACCCTGTCATGCATGAATTATGAGAACCTTAGTCAAGATTGTTTTTCTGAGTGTTTTCATTCCTCTTTAGGCATGTAAAAACAATGAAATTTATTTTTTTTTTAACCTATTTTTCATGGAGTCACAAGAATGTCCAATATACGTACGTTTAACATTTGAAGTAAAGAAATGTTTATTTAACATCAGAAAATGATGTACTGTGGGAAAACTATTCAATCAAACACTTTTAATGCTCCTAATCTGATGTTTTCTCACATTTTTACATATTCTAATACTAGTTGTTACACACTTTATGAAGATATTACGCAAAAAACAAACAAACAAACAAAAAAAAAATCAAAACTGCTCTAAGAACAATTAGCAATTGATTTGCACTAAAATATGTTGAAGCAGAACAAGTTTAACAAAAACAGTAAAGTTACAGTAATGGTATAAGTTGCAATTGAAATACAGCCAGTGATGCATGGCGTCCAATTTAGTGGACGTGTTTAATTGTAAATTTCTTCCAATTTAATATAAATATCTGGAATTTTTAACACTGCTATTAATCCTTAGATGTTACTTGATGCTAGCATATTTTTTCTCCCTTCGGGGGTGTCCTAATATAGAAAGATTTACCAGATATTCCTGGGATGTTCAGCATTTCTGACTTCCTGTCAGCCATCTTGGTTAGGAGTAAAAAAAAACAAATGCACTTTCCATGACTGTCCAATAGGTGACAGTGAATGGGATCATGTACAAGCGTCCACTGTGTTGGCAACTTAAACATCAAACCCCATAAATATACAGGAGAACAGCTTTGGAATAGCTGTCCACTGTACTGACCACTATACATGAAAGGGTTAAAAAAGAAAAAAAGATATTTAACCCTTTCATGGATAGGTCACTACAGTGGACAGTTATTCTACAGCTGTTCTCTTGTATATTAATGGGTTTTGTTGTTTTAGTTCCATATCAGCCAACACAGTGGACACTTATGCATCATCCCATACACTGACATTCATACCATTACTGTAACTGTGCTGTTCTTGATAAACCTGATCTGCACGAACATGTTTGAGTGTACATCAATTATTTGTTAGACAAAAAGGTTTTTGTTTTTTTTTGCATATTATCTCCATGAAGTGAGTAATTACTAGCATTAGAATATGTTAAAATGTGAGAAGACATCAGATTAGCAGCATTAAAAATGTTTTTATTTCATTGTTTTCATAATGAAAACAGAGGATTCTGTTGGGTTTCTGTAAATTGGCTTCGAGTCTGGTTTTGACCAACTCTATATATAAAGTGTCATGGGATAACTTTTTTGTTGTGATCTGGCGTTATATACATAAAATTTGATTGATTGAGTGATTTAATTGGTTTTCCCCTGTAAGTCGCTTTGGAAGAAAGCGTCTGCCAAATGCATAAACATAAACATAAACATAAACACATCACTTTCTGATATTTGGTTTTAAACACGTTTCTTTATTTCAAAAATTAAATGCATGGATATTTTTGCAACTCCATAGAAAAAAAAAACTCAATCACATTGTTTTTTTCATGGCTAAGGAGGAATAAAAACACTCAAAAAATAAATCTTGACTCAGGTTCTCACAATTCATGCATGAAAGGGTTAATGTGGAGATGGGACTATTCTTCAACTGTAGGTCCCAAATTGTCCAGTTGAAAACATCTCAGTGTCTCTGTGCAGATACATACACACACACAGACCGATGCTCTGAGACCTTCCAGTATTATGGTAAGGACTTTGCATATTGACAAGAGGAGTGGCCTGGTCTTGGAGGAGGTCTATGCTTTGACCTCCTCTCTGCTCCATGATGTTCACTGTGGCTACTGTCAGACTGTCTTGTAGTCTCTGTATTCAGTATCTGGCAAGTACCTCTGGGATTCATCTGTAACATCATTCATGTAGTTACTTTTCAGTTAATGAAAAAACCTGCCCACTAAAGAGAAAAAATGAGTTCACGTTGAGTTTAAATTTATTTACTGTTCGTGCGCTCTCACTTCAGCAATGATCACTAACGTAGATGCATCATGCTCCAGGACCAACTTCTTTGGACCCAAGGCTGACTTTGCTAACATTATAGGAAATCAGTTTTCTACTCCCGTGTCCCCCTGACACATCAATGGCCTCCTCTAAACTCCACTGGATCATTGATGTTGCTCAAATCTATTGTCAATTTGAAAGCAGGGATTAGATGAAAAGACTATAAAACTCCTTAAGGGTGAAAGTGAATGGCACACCAGAGCACAGTTGAGTTCCTTTTAGTTATTATTTACTTACTTGTGTGAAGCCGAGGAAGTGACTAGGCTGTTAACATAAGCAGGTGTTCCCTAAAGTAAAATCCCACAAACATCCCTCAGCTGTTTTTTTGTGTCTGTGCTTATAGTGGTCCAGCTACATCCGAGCCACAGTGAGAAAAGAGAAAGGGCTGCCGATTCTGGTGGAACTACTGCGCTCAGATGTGGACAAAGTCGTGCGAGCTGTGGCTATAGCTCTTCGCAACTTGGCCATGGACCGAAGGAATAAAGACCTGATAGGTGTGGGTTTGTAGCTGTCACCTGTGAGCTCTGTTCTGCTTTGTATGCGCTCCCACACTAACTCATGCTGCCTCTGGTTTATCATTGCAGGGAGCTATGCTTTAAGGGACCTTGTGGGCAATCTGCCATGTGGACAGCAGCACCCAGCGAAGAATCTAGAAGGAGATACAGTGGTGTCTATTCTGAACACAATCCATGAGATCATCACAGACAGCCCTGAGAATGCCCGGGCGCTCGTACAGGGCCATGCTGTCCAGAAACTGGTGGCAATCAACAAGTCAAGGTAAGTTACACACACGTCTAAATAACTGCTACAGTATAAGAAAAACTAGAAAAGCACTCGGAGAGAACAGACCTCCACCAAGGCTGATCAGTGGCCCCCCCCGTGGGCCCCCCCACGCCAAGGAGGTTATGTTTTTGCCAGGGTTTGTTTGTTTGTTTGTCTGTCTGTTTGTCTGTCCGTTAGTGTGCAACATAACTCAAAAAGTTATGGACAGATTTTGCTAAAATTTTGTGGTCTGCCCCCCCACCCCGTGGGCCCCCCCACCCCCGATCACCACCAAAATTTAATAATTTCTTCCTTATCCCATTTCCAACAAACCCTGAAAATTTCATCCAAATCTGTCCATAACTTTTTGAGTTATGTTGCACACTAACGGACAGACAAACAGACAGACAGACAAACAAACTAGAAGCACTCGGAGAGCGCAGACCTCCGCCAAGGCTGATCAGTGGCCCCCCCTGTGGGCCCCCCCACGCCAAGGAGGTTATGTTTTTGCTAGGGTTTGTTTGTTTGTCTGTCTGTCTGTCTGTCTGTCTGTCTGTTTGTCTGTCCGTTAGTGTGCAACATAACTCAAAAAGTTATGGACAGATTTTGATGAAATTTTCAGGGTTTGTTGGAAATGGGCCCCCCTGTGGGCCCCCCCACCTCCAATCACCACCAAAATTTAATCATTTCTTCCTTATCCCATTTCCAACAAACCCTGAAAATTTCACCAAAATCTGTCCATAACTTTTTGAGTTATGTTGCACACTAACGGACAGACAAACAGACAGACAGACAGACAGACAAACAAACAAACAAACCCTGGCAAAAACATAACCTCCTTGGCGGAGGTAATCAAATTCTGCAGTTACAAATACAGAACATTACAGAACATTTGATGATTATGCATGTGTTTTTGTTTCTTGCAGCGCATTTGCACCACGTTTGTCTTTTTGTACCTGGTTAAGACTGTGTTTGAGTTTGTGAATTTGCATCGTTTCTGTACTTGCAGCAGTTTTCTCTAATTGAGACGCATTGGGCCGTTGGAATGTGTTTGGCCCACTGTAGTTCTGGCTCTAGGAACCACCATCAGTATGTTTTTCTGCGAACACAGAGCATATTGTTGTTGGTTTTTCCACATATTAGTACATAGGTAAGATGGGAGGAGCCCGAGAATACATTTGTAAATGAAAATCAACTGATGAGACCACCTGCGAACACACAGAGAACGGAATTCAGTCGCAGCATACAAAGTACAACGCTAGCGAACCTGATTTCCACAGCCAGTCAGAAAAGACAGTATCCAGCTTTTTAACTTTCCTCTTGTGTTAGGGTCAGCACCGACCCTTTTTAGGTTTTAAATGCATAAATGAAACACATAAAATGTATTTATTGCATCAAGGCTTTTTGACTTTGTCAGAAACCTCTATTTCAACAAAAATAATGCAAAACTTTTTTTCCACTAAATTATGAAATGCTGTGGTTAAAATTATGACCTTTGTGTTGTTGGGGTCAGTTTCAACCCAGTTATAAAAACAAGATTTTAAAGCAATAATTAGACCCAAAACTGAAATCATAAGTGCAGTCAGCCAACACACTGACAGCCAGCTCCTCTCCCAATCATGTGAGCTTTTTGGACTTCTCATTTTGCCTTGTTATCCAGTATACCTGCACAAAAACAAAACAAGCAAAGAAGATGTCCAGTATATAGTTGGTGACTTGCAGAGTGCACATGGAGGGGTATAATGACAAAAAAAAGGTCCAGAGGCTCCTACCAAAAATATTAAAACCAATATTTTCGTGAATAAGGAAGCCTAACAAAGTAACCAAGAGATGGGAAACAAATTGGATGATAGATAATTGTTTTTAGTGTATTTTACAGCTGATTTAAGACATGGGTCAAAACTGACCCGTTAACATAAGAGATGTTAACAATAAACTAGCACAAGAAGAAGGTTAAAAGATGTTCAGATGCATTCATGAAAAGGAGATCACCATTATCTATCAGAGGTAAAAAAAAAAAAAAAAAAAAAAAGAAAACAGCAGAAATTAATTGTTTCCTTGAATGAACAGAGAAAGAGGATTTGTTTCTCAAGATAAAAATAATTTTTTGCGTTAGTTTATGGACTAGATGTTCAATGTGCTGCTTAAAGAACAGATTTTCATCAATAATAATGCCCAAGTGTTTGTACGATGACACCATTTGGATCTCTTTCTCTTCAGCTGTTTTAATTTTAGGGAGCTGAGAGGGTAGCTGTTTTCCATTTGAGAAGACCATAAGTTTAGTCGGTATTTAACACTAGCCTTAGCTGATTTAAATGAGACTGAACAGCATCAAACACAAACTGCAAGAAGTCAAAGGCTTGTTCAACTGTAGGAGCGGAACAATAGATGACTGTATCATCAGCATAAAAATGAAAAAAGGCATTTGACACATTTTGACAAAGATTATTCACATAAATGGAAAACAGCAATGGACCCAGAACAGACCCCCTGGGGTACTCCTTTGGTAACCGGAAGAAAAGAGGAAGACAGATCAGTGAGATGTACACACTGAGTTCTACCCGACAGATAGTTAGAAAACCAGCCAATAGCAGAGTCAGACAGACCAATTTTATAAAGACGACTTAACAAGGTGTCAAAGGCTTTACTGAATTCAATAAAATGCACTGTACAGAACTTTTTACAATCAAGAGACTCATTGATATCGTTTATTACTTTAACTGCAGCAGTTTTTATGCTGTGCAGTTTTCAGAAACCAGATTGATTGTTTGATAAAATGTTATGAACTTCAATACATTTTTTAAAGTTTTTCAGCAACAGTGTTTTCAAGGACATTTGCCAGGATACTTAACTTTGATATCAGCCTGTAGTAATTAAGATTGGCCGAGTACCCTCCTTTCAGCAAGGGAAGTACATAAGCAGATTTCCAGACAGCAGGGGATAACATTGTTTGAGAGATTGAAGTTAACAAGATATGTCAAAGGTTCAGTTAGAAAATCTTTTGATGACTTAAGAAAAAAAGGATCAAGATTATCTGGACCCACAGATGTGTCTGTTTCCAATTGCTTTAGGGCTCTGTAGACCTCTGTCACTGGTCTGAAGACAAACGAGCCAATTGAGGAAAGTAATGTAGGGGACGATGACTGGCCATTTCCAGTTTTTGAGTTTTTGAGATGCATTATCCCATATAAACAACCTGATGAAACAAAATGTTCATTGAAGCAATTTCATATTTATCCACACATTCATGCACCAGCCCACATGTGGACAGGAACCACTACCAACCCTCTAGTGCAGGGGTGTCAAACACATTTTAGTTCAGGGGCCACATTCAACCTAATATGATGTAAAGTGAGCCGGACCAGTAAAATAATATAAATAATAGGATAAGAACTTTTGAGTGAAAAAAGTAAATTCTGTGATGAAAATGTTTACATCTACGAATTGTACTTGAACATAACATGAACAAATATGAACAACCTGAAAATTTGTTAGTAAAATAAGTGCAATGTAAACAATATTACGCCTCAGTTTATCATTTATACATGTGAACCACAACTTAGAGATCACAGTGGACCTACAAATACACAAAACATTAAATAACAGGGAGAATATTATTAAAATTCCACATACTTCTCTTAAGACATTTCAGATATTCACATTTTTTGTAAAAGCCTAGTCTGTAAATGTCCACATTTTTGTGTATTTTTACTTTTTTCACATTAAAACAAAAAGACAAACTAACAGTTTTCATTATTTATAGGTTATCATGAGAGTCTTTTACTGGTCTGATCCACTTTAGACTGAAATGACCTAAAATGATTTTAACATCCTTGATTGTTAGTATCTTCAGTGTAATTTTTGCACTTCATAAATTCATCCCAGGGCCCGGATTGAACCCTTTGGTGGGCCGGATTTGGCCCCCGGGCCACATGTAGTGGACAACCTAATGCCCTATTTATGAGAGGGAGTCTTGATGATATTTGATTAAAACTGTGTTCATTTTGACATAATTTTCTTTTACATTTTCACTACGTTTCTGGAAGGGTCAGGTGCTTGGTTTTTGGGTTTGGCACTCCTGCAAGAAAAAAGAATAATTTCTCATCATTTTGGGCCATTATACCTTATCTGTGGGGAATATTTGGAAAAAGCTAGACCAGTCAATGAACAACAGAAAGCTTGAAGTCCCCAGGGGGGCAACTACAGCCAATGAATCTGGGAAATGTCATTTAGTTCTGATACTCAGCACATAATTTTACATTAATTAGACTTAGGTGGTGCTCGGAGGAACTTCACCTAAGCCTCATAATGGGGGAGAAAACCCTGCGTAATGCAAAACTGAAAGTGATCTGAAGGTGTTTCAATGCCAAGGTACCCCCGTAGTGTGAATTTTCAAGAGGCCAGGATATCAGAAGTGAGACCTTAGACCTTGGAACCTCAGGATGTGGACCAGGGGACATTGTTAAGTAGGTGTTTGTGTTTTGTGGTTTTCCCAGCCCTAATCTCTTGAGCCTTTGTCTAACACCAAACAAGGTGTGCGGACATTTTTGGGCCTACGCTTGTTGAAAAAATGACACCTGCCCCTTGCATTGAAGAATGATAAGAAATAAATATGCAATGACTTGAGAATGCAGCCATTTTAACCCATAAAGACCCAGTGCTACTTTTGTGGCAGTTACAAAAATGAGTACTTTCTCTAGTTAGCCTTTCCAAAGTGATTTAGCATCATTTATTATAATTTTATCATCTGCATTTTGCTTTATTTAAGTAAAAATCTGGTATTTTCCTACATTCAATTCACTGATCATGTAGATCACAGGTGTCAAACATGCGGCCCGGGGGCCAAATCTGGCCCGCCAAAGGGTCCAGTCTGGCCCTTGGGATGAATTTGTGAAATGCAAAAATTACACTAAGATATTAACAATCCTTTCATTTCAGGTTCCACATTCAGACCAATTCAATCTCAAGTGGGCAGGAGCAGTAAAATACTATCATAATAACATAGAAATAATGACAACTCCCTTTTTTTCTCTTTGTAAATGCAAATATTTTCATGTATTTGCACTAAAACAAAATGTAATTTCACAAAAAATGTGAATAACCTGAACAAATAGGAACAACCTGAAATGTCTTAAGAGAAGTACAATTTTAACAATATTCTGCTTGTTACTAAATGTTTTGTGTATTTGTAGATGCACTGTGTTCTGTAAGTTATAATGTACATGTGTCAATGATAAACTGAAGCAGAATATTGTTAAAATTACACTTATTTTTTCAGTTTGTTCATGTTATTCACATCTTTTGAAAGGATAGTTTGTAGATGTAAACCTTTTCATACTGTAAATTTACTTTTTTCGCTCTAAAACATAGAGAAAAGTTTGGAGTTGACATTATTTCTATATTATTATGTTATTATTTTACTGGTTCGGCCCACTTCAGATCAAATTTAGCTGAATGTGGCCCCTGAACTATAATGAGTTTGACACCCCTGATGTTCATCAAAGCTCAGATTAAAGTTGAGAGTTATATTAGAAACAGAGAAAACTGAAGAAAAAGTGACTTTTTCAGCAAAATATATCATTAACTGGACATTAACCCAGTGTGTCCATCCACTGTCATGGATCCAACTCCATGGGTTTTACTGGTGAATCAATGTTGTAGAAGGCGACGGTGTTTCCATGGTAACTACGGAGCCTCTGAACGTCCAAATGGGTCACATCTGATGACCATGAAAAGATGAAGAACTGTATTTTACACCAATTATTTACATATGTTGATAGAATTAATGCATCAACAGGTATTAACCAGTTTTGGGCCACCAGTGGCTGTTTGGGTCTTTATGGGTTAATACACTGGAGTTTAATACTCAAAATATAGTTTTTAATGTCCTACCTTTAGATTTCTAAAATGTTCTGACCATAAAATGTTTAAAACCGCAGATAATATTTCTTTCACTCAGGACAAAAATCTGCCTCTAATGGTTTGATATCTATTGTGGCAATTATTAGTATTGACTGATTCGAAAATATTTGGCCTAGCTTCAGCTAAATCGGAGGAAACTCCACTGGGATTCAAGTGTTATTTGTTATTTTGGCTTCTGACACAACCTTGAGGCAACAGTTCATGATATTATGAACATTTCCTCCCTGCGTATATTTGTGACCCTCCCAGAGCCATCGCTAATTGATTTGAATCATTGGGACAGTACAGGCTCAGAGCTGTCCTCTGCTGTGTACCACAATGTCTGATGATTTGTTGTCAGCCAATCAGCACGCGAGACCAAGGCCGCCTCCCATGTGCTTCAGACGATATGGGCCTACAAGGACCTGAGAACCACTCTGACCAAGGCGGGCTGGACCAAGAGCCACTTTAAGGTATTTCTTATCCTGTCCAGACCATTGGATGGACAGAGTGAGTGGAAACTGTAAAACCTGAACACTTCTTTAGTTCTTTTGGAAGGACCATGACTCTACACGCCTCTTTACACAGTGTCGCCCATCAAAAGCTGTCTGACTGTCAAACGTGGGCGGTATAAAAACAGGGAAACTTTGAAGTGTATACTCTGTCAGAAAAGTTGGCACCTTGATATTTGTCTTAGACCAGCGGTGTCAATCTCATTTTAGTTCAGGGGCCACATTCAACTAAATTTGATCTGAAGTGGGCCGAACCAGTAAAATAATAACATAATAATATAGAAATATATCAACTCCAAACTTTTCTCTATGTTTTAGAGTGAAACTCTGGAATTCTTTTTATTATGAGTTGAAGGACTGTAAAAACATATTCCAACTGAAAAAAGTGTATAAAGAAAGAACAATGAGATTATATTAACAGTTATAAGTTTTACATTTGGCTTCGTATTTGTTTTGTATTTTGTGACATATTTATTTACTTGCTTTGGACTGGTAAAATGTTTTTGCATCATTTCATCAGGTTTATATTTACCTATGTTTTGTACTTTCTGGATATGTAGTTTTGCACTTAGTTTTGTATTCATTTTGTACTATCTTTGGATGTATTTAGTTGGTTTGTCTGACTTTATACAGTATGATTTTATAGCTAGTTGTGTATGGCTAACCATTAAGGTTATTATTATTTAGAAGGGGGCAGGAAATATAAGATTTTCTTCATCCTGCTCCTTTTTGAGCATGGGTGTGTACATGTTTGTTTACTGGATGATTATTGAATGTTTACTGATGAAATGCACAACCATGAACGAAATAAATACATAAATAAATAAATAAATAAATAAATACATACATACATACATACATACATACATACATACATACATACATACATACATACATAAATAAATAATTAAAAAAAGTAAATTTATATTATGAAAAGGTTTGCATCTACAAACTATCCTTTCAAACAATGTGAATAACATAAACAAACTGAAAAAATCTGTGTAATTTTAACAATATTAAGCCTCAGTTTATCATTTGCACATGCACATTATAACTTACAGATCACAGTGGATCTACAAACACACAAAACATTTAGTAACAAGCAGAATCTTGTTAAAATTGTACTTCTCTTAAGACATTTCAGGTTGTTCATACAGTATTTTCTCAGGTTATTCACATTTTTTGCTAAATTAACCTTTGTTTTAGTGTAAATACATGAAAATATTTACATTTACAAAGAGAAAAATTTGGAGTTGTCATTATTTCTATGTTATTATGATAGTATTTTACTGGTCCGGCCCGCTTGAAATTGAATTGGTCTGAATGTGGAACCTGAACTAAAAGGATTGTTAATATCTTAGTGTAATTTTTGCATTTCACAAATTCATCCCAAGGGCCGGACTGGACCCATTGGTGGGCCAGATTTGGCCCCCAGGCCACATGCTTAACACCTGTGTCTTAGACTTTAACCCACAAAGACATGTGCAGTAGGATGGTGTCCACTAGAGATACTGGAGTTTTGAAATTCCCAAAGCTTTTCAGTTGTTTTTTTTTTTTTTTTTTTTTTTTTGTGTCAGATTTAGTTTTAGTTGAATTTTTGCATGAAGTGCATGAATACCCTGAGTTTGATTTTGTCTGTGTAGTTAGCATGTTTTAGTTTAGTTAACCTGCACACTAACTATAACAGGATAGATCAGCCTTTATGAAACTTGTTGACTGAATTAAAACCTGGAATTCTTGTGTGAACCTAAAGTATGAATTAACTTCTTATGTCACATCCTAAGAAATATATGAATCTCTGTTATAAACTTCAGGCTAATACTGCCACCTACTGTCTCCATTAGCCCAGTGGAGCCAGGTTTCGCTTAAGTTAGAATACAGTAGAGCAGGAGTGATATTCATTTTCTTTCAGGGACCACATTCAGCCCAATTTGATCTCAAGTTGGCCAGACCAGTAAAATATTAAAATAATAGTCTATAAATAGAGTTTGTTTGGTTGTTTTGGTGCAAAACAAACAAACAAACAAACAAACAACAACATTAAATTATGAAACACATTTTTAAACTATCCACATAAAAAAGATGTGAAGTACCTGAAAAAAGTAACATTTCTTAAGAAAAATAACTACAATTTTAACCATATTATACTTCAACTAATCATTATACATGTGCATTGCAGATCGGGTCTATAAAGGCACAAAATATTTCTAACAGGCATATTGTTAAAATTGTACTTAATTTTCTTTAAACGTTTCAGGTTCATATTTGTTCAGGTTATTCATATTTTATTGTTAAAGGATGGCTAAAAAATGTTGATGTAAATATTCTCAGAATTTAATGTTATTTTTTGCACTAAAACAGAACAATTTGGAGTTGCCATTATTTTTATAGGCATAATGTAAAATTATTTTTTTCACATTACACAAGAAGAAAATTTGGAGCCAGTATTTACAGGTTATTATGATATTATTTTACTTGAGATCATATCAGTCTGTTTGTAGCCCCTTAACTAAAATGAGTTCAATACCCTTGACTGTTGACATCTTCAGTGTAATTTTTTTACTTTGCAAACTCATCCCGTGGGCTGGATCGGACCCTTTGGCGGTCTGGTTTTGGCACCTGTGTAGTAGTGGATCATGAACGCTGAACATGCATTCTTCTCTTACAGTATGGCTCTTCCTCAGACAGGTCAATATTTCAACTTTGTATTAATCAGTTATGTCTGTGAAAATATTCGAAGGTGTTCTTTGTGGTCATGTACTTTTTAGTCTGATTTTCTTATGCTAACTTCTTTACTTTGTTACTTAAGCTGTGGTACCTTATGACTTTGTTATTAAAGTAATTTGATATCTCTTCATACATTAGCTGTAATTCCTTTATAACGTAGGAAGTTTTGGATCCGTTTGACAACTGCAGACACTTATCAGCATTAAAGAGAGGTCAAGTCCTGCCCCTTACTTTGGAAATGGCTTTTAATGGTGAGAGATAACTATTTTATTGATCCTGTTTGAATAATCGGATGCATTACACATATTGTTAGCCTCATATCATAATCACCTAACTCACCCACTATATGGACAAAAGTATGTGGACCCGTTGAATTCAGGTGTTTCTTTTCTAACAGGGGTCTGGGATACAAAACAATTTTGACAAATAATATAGTTTTATTTTGTTGTAAATATCATTGCATTGGTTAGTTTGATTTGAATTGTTATTTTTGCTTCCAAAATGCCTCAGAGGTGGTTTTGACTCTATTTCTCTAAACACAGATTTGTTTTTTTTGTTTGTTTTTTTATCCATGACTATGGTTTTAAATATTCTAATTTTAAATTTCTAAAATGTATTTTGTGTTTTTTATGATCACCCAAAAATCACCCCAAAACAACCCAAAACTCTCCTAAAAACCACCCAAAAACAACCTCAAAATTACCCAAAAACCACCCTAAAAACAACCCAAAAGTCACCCCAAACCCACCTAAAAACAATGGAAAAACTGCCCCCAAAACCACTTAAAAACAACCCAAAAAAAGCACCTTAAAAACAACTCAAAAACCACTTAAAATCCACCTTAACATAAACCCAAAACAACCACCAAAATCTCCCCAAACCCACCTAAAAACAATGAAAAACTCACCCCAAAAACACCGAAAAATAACAGAAAACTCACCCAAAAACCACCCTAAAAACAACCCAAAAGTCTCCCCAAACCCACCTAAAAACAATGAAAAACTCCCCCCAAAACCACTTAAAAACAACCCAAAAAAGCACCTTAAAAACAACTCAAAAATCACTTAAAATCCATCCACCTTAACATAAACCCAAAACAACCCCAAAATCTCCGCAAACCCACCTAAAAACAATGAAAAACTCACCCCGAAAATACCGAAAAACAATGGAAAACTCACCCAAAAACCACCTTAAAACAACCCAAAAATCATCCAAAAACCACCCAAAAACAACCCAGAACTCACACAAAAACCACCTTGAAACTACTCAAAACTCACCCACAAACCACCTTAAAACCACCCAAAACTCCCCTAAAAACACCCAAAAACAACCCCAAAATTACCCAGAAGCCACCCTAAAAACAACCTAAAACTCACCCAAAAAATATCCTCAAAACAACTCAAAACTCACCCAAAAATCACCCAAAAACCACTCTACAAACAAACCAAAAGTCATCCAAAAACCACCCTGAAAACAAGCCACAAACAACCCAAAACTCACCCAAAACCCACCCAAAAACCACCCACAAAGACAACCCAAAAACAGCCCAAAACTCACCTAATAACCACCCCAAAACAACCCAAAACTCACCTAAAAACCACCCTAAAAACAACCCAAAACTCACAAAAAAAAAATCACCCAAAAACTACCCTAAAAACAACCCAAAAATTTCCCCAAACCCACCTAAAAACAATGAAAAACTCACCCCAAAACTACTTAAAAACAACCCCCCCCCACAAAAAAAAAAATAAATAAATAAATTTAAAAACAACTCAAAAATCATCTAAAAACAACCCAAAAACCACCCAAAAATAAACCCAGAACAACCCAAAATCTCTCCAACACCACATAAACAGAATGAAAAACTCACCCAAAAACCACCTAAAAAGAACGGAAAAGTCACCCAAAAACCACCTTAAAACAACCCAAAACTCACCTAAAAATCACCCTAAAACCACCCCAAAAATCACCCCAAACTCCCCCAAAACCCCCTAAAAAGAATGGAAAATTTACCCAAAACCACCTTAAAACAACCCAAAACTCACCTAAAAACACCCAAAACAACCCCAAAATTACCCAGAAACCACCCTAAAAACAACCCAGTCACCCAAAAATCACCCAAAAACCACCTTAAAAACAACTCAAAACACCCAAAAATCACCCAAACCACCCTATAAACAAACCAAAACTCACCCAAAAAACACCCCAAAAACAACCCAAAAATCACCCAAAAACAACCCAAAGATCACAAAAAAACAACCCAAAAACAACCCCAAAATCACCCAAAAACAAACCAAAGCTTACCTAAAAAACCCACCCTTAAAACTACATTTTTGAAAAGCCCCGAGTGATGTTTCATTTTGTTCTATAAACAAGTGGATTGTGTTTATGATGGAGTCATCTATGAAGTTGTTCACTGTGAGGGAAGTGACTCAGGTGCAGAAGCACAGACAGACTCATGCATTACAGATAATTAGGATCTGACTGGGGTTGGACACATTTGAACAAACATCTGGGATCAAAGTCAGATGCTGATTTAAATGTTTTTCCTCTAAATTTCTGTAATGTTTTTCCTGCTCTGACTGTAAATAATTTTCTTCCACATCTAACCATCTATTTTCTTCACATCTCACTGAGGAAGAAAAATCCACCATTAAACTTTAAGGAAATATTGATGTTTCTAAACTATACGGACATAAATATTGGGACACATCATGTCTGTAGCTGTAAGATGTCCTGTTCGTGAGGATTTGCCATGTAAGCATCAATATAAATAATCAATATATTTATCTCAATATAAAACTACATTCTGACACTAGTCATTATTGTTTTGTATCCCAGACCCCTGTTAGAAAAGACACACCTGGATTCAACGTGTCCACATACTTTTGGACATATAGAGGATGACTTAGGCAGTTATGATATGAGGTTAACGATATGATGTTTATGTATTTAAAAGAGCATTTTGTAAGTCCTAGTCCTAGTCTAGTCTTAGTTTCCAGTATCATATCGCTCAATGGACTCCATCTCTCATTTCGCTTGATAAACCAAAACAAAAAAGCTCTAGAACAGGGGTCTCAAACTCATTTTCTTTCAGGGGCCACATTCAGCCTGATTTGATCTCCAGTGGGCCGGACCAGTAAAATAATAACATAACTTATAAATAAGGACAACTCCAAATTTTTGTCTTTATTTTAGAGCAAAAAACCCTCATTAAATTATGAAAATACTTAATTTTTATAAACTATCCAAACAAAAAAAGATGTGAATTACCTGAAAAAACTGAAATTTCTTAAGAAAAATAAGTGCAATTTTAGAAAATATCATGCCTCAACTTATCATTTCTACATGTGCATTATGGATTGGATCTACAAAGACACTAAACACTCACTAACAGGCAGAAAATAGTTGAAATTGTGCTTAATTTTCTTTAGACATTTCAGGTTGTTCATATTTGTTCAGGTTATTCACATTTTATTGTTACAGGATAGTTTGTAAATGTAAATATTTTCATAATTGAATGTTATTTTTTGCACTAAAACAAAGACAAACATTTTAAGTTGTCATTATTTATAGGCATAATGTAATATTTTTTTCACATCAAACTGAGAAGAAAATATGGAGTCTTTTTTTTAGGTTATTCTGCTGTTATTATTTTACTGTAGATCATATTGGTCTGTATGTGGAACCTGAACAAAAATGAGTTCCACAGCCTTGACTGAATTTTTGCACTTTGCAAATTCACCCAAGGGGCCAGATCGGAACCTTTGGCGAGCTGCATTCAGCCCACGGGCCACATGTTTGAGACCCCTGCTCTAGAAGAAGCAAAACCACCCCAGGCCTGGTCATGTTGGACCTGCACAGACACCTTCAACCAGGACGTCATCACTTAGATGATTCAAATTGTGATCCTCTAGATTCACAAACATGTCTGTTAAACTGACAAATACCAGGGGGCTTTGAAAAGTTCATGGAAAAAGACCGTATAACTTTGACATGGTTTAAATGGTATGGGTCTGTTTTACACAGATGGACTTAAAAGCTGGTATAAACGACTGCACAAGTGGAGTGACCTGGATATGTTGAAAAATAAACATCATAATTTAACCGATAAAGACCCAAACATCCACTGTCGACCAAAACCATCTTCTGATCTAAACCATTGAATATCTGTTGATCCACTAATCCTATCAATCCATGTCAATAAGTGGTGTAAAATACAGTTCTTCATCTTTTCGTGGTCATCAGATTTGACCCATTTGGACGTTCAGAGGCTTCGTAGTTACCATGGAAACACCGTCATCTTCTACAACATTGATTTTCCAATAAAACCCATGGAGTTGGATCCATGACAGTGGATGGACACACTGGGTTTATGTTCAGATAAGAATAGAGTTTCTGGAAAAGTCACCGTTTATTAGGTTTTCTGTATTTTGATATAATAACCTTTGAATTAACTCAGAATTTTAATGAACATCTAAAATAAATATAGGAAAATACATGATTTATGGTGAAAAAGTCAAACTATAGAGGATAAAATTATAATTAATGGTGATAAACCACTTCAGAAAGGTTAAAGTGAGAACAAGTGTTCAGCGAATGCAAACCTCCGCCAAGCACCCCGAATGGTGTGCATGTGTGGATCGACTATTTCTTTTTAAAATAAACAGTTTCAAGGTTGCTCCATACAGCAGAAAAAGTTGAGGCTTGGTACCAAATTATCAAATTATTTTAAATTCCAATCAATATTTGTTGAGTTATAATGAAAAATGTCATAAATGGGATTTTCAATGTTAAATATAAATGTCCACAGACTCCACATTCCACAGTGGATGTGGACAATTTTGTGCCAGATACAAGATATTGTTATAAGCTACGGGTGGATCAAATTGGAGGCTAATCAGAGTTGTTTCAAATTTTTTATGTATTTTCGAAAATTACTCAATGATGAGAGATAGGAAAATTGTAGATTTTGTGACCTTGCTGTGACCTTGAACTTTGGCCTACTTGGCCCAAAATTTAATGGGTTCATCCCAGGGCCTAGGCCTATCTGTGGGTACAATTTGGTAAAGATGGTTGGAATAGTTTTCCCGTTAAGTTGCTAACAAACAAACACAAACACACAAAGCAAAGTGATCACAATACCCCCTGGTGGAGGTAAAAATTACTTTGGGAACTGACACAAAAGTAGCACTGGGTCTTTAAACTGTTTTTTCCCAACTGTCCTTTAACCATGAACTTTTTGAAGCCCCTCGTATACACGGCCTGGACTAAAAAAGTCCAACCTTCCATTGTTTGATTCACTGCCTGTAGCTGTGATCTAGACCTGACCAGCTGATCAGAACACTGACCCCACAGGCTTGGACTGCCGGAGCTAAGCATGATGGGTAATCACTTCATCTGCCTGTCATCACACTATGATGCACTCATCACTCTGAACAGGGTCAATCTGGATCCGTCGGATCACATGACTAATGTGGCTTTTGCTTAGTTCAGTCCAGGTGGTGACATTTTTAGGGGGCGTGGCTTTGTGCTTTTAACAGAGTAATCAAACAGGATCTAAACTGTAGATGTGTTTGATTCATTTCATAGAGGTTATTGGTGTCTCTGTCACAGTGGGAGGATGTGTGAGCTCACGTCTGTATCCCATTATTCATGTCCAAACCAGTTCTTAAAATGATTGCACATAATGTTGGTGTTTGTTGCAGTGGTGTAGTGATCCCTGGAGAAGTGGGTATACTCTCAATTTTGGCCCTTTTTTTTTTTTTTAAATAGTCTTTAAAAATGCCGTTTTAGAAACAGTGACATGTCAGACTACTCTATTTATTTTACCCAAAAATCCATCTGTAGTATTTGCTCACTATTATAAAACTATATGACTTGATCAGGAGCAGTTTGTAGGTTTTACTGGACACACAAGCAGCTGCAGGAATAGAAATGGATTCAACATGAGGCAAACAGAATAACGTTAGCCTTTCATAATGTTAGCCTTTCATAACATTAGGCTTTCATAACGTTAGCCTTTCCTAATGTTAGCCTTTCATAACATTAGCCTACTCACACAGTTTAACTATTGGTGACACCATCTCTCCTCTAAATGTGCAGTCATATGTCCAGTAGTTTAAAACAGTGACTCATTCTGAAACCACCTTAAAATTTACCTCAGAATTATGGATTCCATGAAAGTAGGTTCTCTCAGTATGTGTCACTCATTTAAAAGACGTTTATTCTGCCTTTCTTGTTCACATTTCCAATAATCACGCATCTTTCAACAAGACGTGCATTGACCTGTCAATCAACTGGGGTGGCACTGGCACCTGAGGTGTCCAATCAGGTTCCAGAGGTGGACAGCGCTAAGCAGAGCCCTGGCTCTTGCGTTAAATGTGCAATATTTTCCTCAGCATGACCCGCCCTACTCTGCATCTGATTGGCTCATCAGTCCTCATGCCTAAAGTTAACCAGTCTAATCAGTGAAGGTACCGAGTACTAGCCAATTAGAGGCAGAGTAGGGCAGGTCATGGCTTCACCGTCCAAGGGGAAAACATGGGCAGTTTGGCTGCAGATGTGCATTAGGGGGGATTTAGAAGTGGGTATACCCAATGCTGACTGAAAAATAAGTAGGTATATTCCGTATACCGCTGTATACCCTGGACTACACCACTGGCTTGTTGGGACAGTGTCACTGAAAGTGTTTACGTTGATGAGTATTGTGTCTGTGGTTTGTTTATCTCAAGAAAGACTCTACAGATATTTATGACACTTGGTTTATTGACTAAGTGAATATAATTACATTTACTTGTAATTCCATATATGTCAGACTGTGTGGAAATTTGGGGAAATGTGTATAAAACTAACATAGACCCTATAATTAAACTCCAACAAAAAGCTATTAGAGTTATAAATAAAGCTGGTTATAGTCAATCAAGTCATCCATTTTTGTAGGATCTGGTTTATTAAAATGTCCTGATATTAAAAACAATGGAAATTATGTTTCATGCAACGAATAAAATCTTTTTGTTTGTATTCAAATTTTTTTAAGTTAAGGGAAGGGAAATATAATTTAAGAGGTTTGTTTGTGTTTGAAACATGTAAAGACAGAACAAATGTTAAATACTTCTGTGTTTCTGTTATCGGGTCAAATTATGGAACCAACTGAAGGATGAAGTGAAACTGTGCAGCTCATTAAAAAAGCTTTAATTTGTCAAATTCTCAAGGGCTATGGAAGTAAAATAATCTCTAAGTGACTTAAGAAACTGAATGTAGATTAATTTGTGTTCATGTTTTATTTGCTACAACTTCAGATAATTCAAAAGATGGGACTAGGAGAAGCAGAAATAAGCTTCAAAAGCTTCAGCTTCTGCCTTTTTCAGTTACCAGTTGTGTATGTATGTTCCATATGTATGTATGTGTTATATGTATGTGTTTTGCACTTAACCGAAATAAGAAATATTAATTAATTCATTCATTCATTCATTCATTCATTCATTCATTCATTCATACTTAGTTTACTTTAGTCATATATGCATTTCAAAACAGAAGAGAAAAATAATACAATCTGACAGAAAAAGGCTCAGGCAGAAGTAAAGCTTATGCATAATGCCTACATGGGGTCAAGTAGAAAGAAAAAGATCAATAAATAAATAAATATATACATACATACATGAGATGAGAGAGATGAGTATCCTTCTGTTGTGTGCAGAGGTGGCTTTTGGATGTTTTTTTTTTTTTTTTTTTAGATTTTTAGTGTTTTGAGTGTTATATAAAAAACATTTTGATGTATAAAAGGTGAAAAAGGATGAAAGAACACATGCCATTGTGATATGTTTAATAAAATTGTTGTTAATTAATGGCAATTATATATTTGTGCAAAGCCATTTTATTCTTTTCACCATCAACCATTAACTTTGGAGAAGAACATAAATGTAGCCAGTTTTGCGTGCAATTTCACCTTCAGCTCACAAAATTATCTTTTTATTGGCTGTTTTACTCCTAATCTTCGTTTATGATAACTCTGCTATCCTTGGGCATCAGGACGCAAATGCCTCTTTATGCAAAGTGAAAAAAGAAATATTATTATTGTCTGATAATATGTGTTCTTTCAGAGCCTGAGGAATATCAGTAACATTTTAGCTTTGTAGAAACATCATATTTAATGCTAAAATACTGCCTTTTCATAATAATTGTACAACATAAAGGGATAAAAATGGTTTTCCTGTCTAATAACCCATTCCATTTGTGTCATTCAAAGCCCACAACGACTGGAGTGACTAAAAAATCCAAGAGCACAAAGCAAGGCAGCGATGACATCACCTTGCCTCTCATGGACAAAAACCAAGGTCAGCAAATGACTGCATTCATTCCCTCAGCAAAGCATTATTAAAGCATCAACCAAATGAGAAACATGTCCTCTGGCTCAGGGGACAAAGCCACGTCCAGACCCACTGTGGTTCTTGTCATGTCAGGGACACAGAAATGAGCCGTTTGTGTCCCAGACCAGATTCCTCTGAAACATAGCCTTAAACCAGATATGTGCTGCCAAGGTTATCAGGGTGCACACTTGGTTTATGAGCCCAACAGTGTCTCCCAGAGGCAAAGCCAGCTCATGCATCACCAGTAACATTTCATTTGGAACGGTATTCCAAAAGGGCACCCACTCTCCCACACTGACAGGCACACCGTACTGTGAAACCTGAAGTGAACCACCAAAATAAGGATCTGTGGGGTTAGGTTGGTGTCAAAATATTCATGTGCATAAGGTAGAAATGTGTGCAAATTAGTCTATAGTTGTGCTAAAAATAAATATAGTTGTGCAAAACATAAATATAGTTATGTAAAAAATACAGATGTGCAAAAAATAAATATAGTTGTGCAAAAAATGAATACAGTTGTGCAAAAAATAAATAGTTGTACAAAAAATGAATACAGTTGTGCAAAAAATAAATGTAGTTGTGCAAAAAAAAAATATATAGTTATGCAAAAAATAAATATAATTGAGCAAAAAAATAAATATAGTTGTGCAAAAAAAAAAAAAAAAAAAAAAAAAAAAAAAAAAATATATATATATATATATATATATATATATATGTGTGTGTAGTTTTGCAAAAAATAAATATAATTGAGCAAAAAATAAATATAGTTGAGCAAAAAATAAATATAGTTGTGGAAAAAAAATAAATATTTGCAAACTCTTGAATGAGTTCCGTCGTACATAAAATATATTGTATTTTATCAGAATCATTCAAGAGTTTACAAATATTTATTTTTTGCTCAACTATATTTATTTTTTGCCCAGCTATATTTGTTTTTTGCACAACTATATTTATTTTTTGCACAACTATATTTATTTTTTGCTCAACTATATTTATTTTTTGCTCAGCTATATTTATTTTTTGCTCAACTATATTTATTTTTTTCCACAACTATATTTATTTTTTGCACAACTATATTTATTTTTTGCGCAACTATATTTATTTTTTGCACAACTATATTATTTTGTGCTCAACTATATTTATTTTTTGCGCAACTATATTTATTTTTTGCTCAACTATATGTTTTTTTGCACAACTATATTTATTTTTTGCATAGCTATATTTATTTTTGCACAACTACATTTATTTTTTGCTCAACTATATTTATTTTTTGCACAACTATATTATTTTTTGCTCAGCTATATGTTTTTTTTTGCACAACTATATTTATTTTTTGCTCAGCTATATGTTGGGGTTTTTTTTTGCACAACTATATTTATTTTTTGCACAACTATATTTATTTTTTGCTCAACTATATGTTTTTTTTTTTGCACAACTATATTTATTTTTTGCACAACTATATTTATTTTTTGCACAACTATATTTATTTTTTGCTCAACTATATGTTTTTTTTTTGCACAACTATATTTATTTTTTGCACAACTATATTTAATTTTTGCTCAAGTATATGTTTTTTTTGCACAACTATATTTATTTTTTGCACAGCTACATTTATTTTTTGCGCAACTATGTTTATTTTTTGTACAACTATCTTTATTTTTGCACAACTACATTCATTTTTTCCTCAACTATATTTATTTTTTGCACAACTATGTTTATTTTTTGCTCAACTACATTTATTTTTTGCACAACCATATTTGTTTTTTGCTCAACTATATTTATTTTTGCACAATTATATCAATTTTTTGCACAACTATATTTATTTTTTGCACAGCTACATTTATTTTTTGCGCAACTATGTTTATTTTTTGTACAACTATCTTTATTTTTGCACAACTACATTCATTTTTTCCTCAACTATATTTATTTTTTGCACAACTATGTTTATTTTTTGCTCAACTACATTTATTTTTTGCACAACCATATTTGTTTTTTGCTCAACTATATTTATTTTTGCACAATTATATCAATTTTTTGCACAGATATATTTATTTTTGCACAACTATAGGCTAATATGCACACATATCTGTCTAATGCACATGAATATTTGGACGGCTACCCTATAATTTTCTCTCAAGGCTCTTCATGAATTATCAAAATTACTTAAACACCCTCTGAAATATGAAGAAATCTATATTACACTCTCACTGAATTATTTCATAGCATTTATTTCCAGCTTCTCCTTTAGCGAAAGAAAATAAATGGGCCTTTTTAGAATGTTCTGTACTTAAATGAAAAAATACCAAAGCAGTTAATTTGTTCAAATGTTATTTTTCTTATTCTTTCACACGAGAGACAAGAAAGCAGAATGTGACCCAAGTGGTGCACGCTTTGTCTACTTATGACTAATATGATTATTCATTCTTTTCACAGATGTTTATTCCACTTTAGAGCCAAATGACAGAGTTGGAGATGGAAAAGGGTCAGTTGTGGAAAGAGAGGCTCTGCAGGTAATTCTTTGAATATCCTCAATGCATTTGAGGCGTTAAAACGAATCAAAGCAAAGTAACTGCAGGAGCCACCGTTGTTGCATTATAATCTGATTCCCTCATTTACTTGCAGCTATGGGCAAAATGGGATTGTGAACTCGCTGCTATTTTGAGCTTAACCTTTGGCCTCAGCTCATCCCTCAGTCTGAGTGAAAATTTGTGCAAAATTAGAAAAATACACCTCAAACCGCCACTGAGATACCACAGTCTGAAGATAGTAAATAGAATACAGACAGCCTTAACCCTATATGTAATTATCATTCCATACCACGTTATCATAAATGACCTGAACCCAGACCATAGACCAGATCCACACTGGTCCTTAAAACAGTGGAGTGCTGACAGAAGTCCAACACAATTAGTGAATACAAGCAATTCTCTGGGAATTCCACCTCACACTTTACAGATAGAAATGTCAAATGTCATAATACTGTATTCTTCCTATTATTGTTTAACCCATAAAGACCCAGCGCTACTTTTATGTCAGTTCCCAAATGAAATTCTTTCTATATCAGACTTTTCTGAAGGGATTTATTACTACTTATGTATAATAGTGTCCTCTGTATTTTGTATTTTATCAGTATAACTCAGGTATTTTCCTGCCTTTAACCCATAAAGACCCAAACATCCACCATCTACCAAAATAATCTACTGATACAAACTATTTAATACCTGTTGATACACTAATTCTATCAATACATGTAAATAATTGGTGTAAAATATTATTATAAATTTTTTCATGGTCATCAGATATGACCCATTTGGACGTTCAGAGGCTCCATAGTTACCGTGGAAACATAGTCATCTTCTACAACATTGATTCCCCAGTAAAACCCATGGCATTGGATCAGTGACAGTGGATGGACACACTGGGTTTATGTTCAGTTAATGAGAGATTCTGCTGAAAAAGTCACTTTTTTTTCAGTTTTCTCTGTTTTTGATCTAATAACCTTTAACTGTAATCTGAGCTTTAATAAACATCTACATGATAAGTAAATTAAATGTTGGAAAATACCTGATTTTCACTGAAAAAAAACACAAAATACAGGAGATAATATTACAATAAATGGTGACAAACCACTGACAGCTGGTTAAATATAGAGAAAAATTCATCTGGGGACTGATACAAATGTCACACTGGTTCCTTATGGGTTAAATCTAAACTCAAAAAAGGAATCTGGATGTTTTTTTTTTTAACTGAGTGATTTTTTTTTTTTTTTTGCCAACTGCTTACACACTTCTGCAGAATTTGTCTCCGTCTGTCAAAGCTCTGAACACAAATCCAATAATACCCAACACCTGGTGCCAAACATGTGACTTCTAAGTCAAAGTGAAGCTCTTCAGTCCAAACCTAATCATCTCTTTTCAGAATGAGAGCAACAACAAATACACTGAAACTGTGGATCATGTTTTTACAAGAACTGTGGTGTAGAATTCCAAACGTAGTGCAGAGCAGAGAATGGGTTTGTTTGATTAGTGAAAGTTTGGATTCTTTTTTAAACACTCACTTTTAATATGTAAGAAATGGGAAAACTGTCAACTAAAAAGTTTCTTATGAATAAGAAAAATTATAGAATTAAACAAGAAGGGTTATTTTTGCACCTTTGTTTTATTTAAAATTACAGATCGGCTAAAATTTCCTTAGGGGGTCAAATGAGTGGCCATTTTTGTCAAAAAAAAAAAAAAAAAAAGTTGTAAGAAATGCATAGAACTGTGTTGAAATAATGCTAAGACATTTGTGCACAGACTACTGATATTATTTGACAGTGGAAGCTATATTTTCAGAAATATTGGATTTGGAATAGCACGTGTATGTGAAAACTTTTGCTGGTGGACGGACATGACATTACCCATGATGCTCTGGTCAGTACCAGTACTTTATTAGGAATAAACTTAAAGACTTACTATTGCTAATTCTCCTCTTATTCATAAATGTTAGTATTGTGGATCTAAAACAATAACAGCTGACACAAAAACACAAAATGTGTCAGTGGACGGATGTGACATGGTTGTTCCAGATCCCATCATACTGATGCTCAGCAGCCATGTCACCGTTTACACTAATGATCCCTGTGCAAAAACTAGGATCAGAATTATTTATTGTATAGTTTATCATCATACTAAAGAGTAAATAACAATATAGAATTGTTATTTCTTCATAAAAATGCTTATTATTAGAAAACTGTTGATTTAAAAAGTGACATGTGACATTCTTAATGTATGTATTGGCGTAACATAAGCAGGATGGATCAGCACCATACTCCATATTGCAACCTGTAAAAATAAAACATGTGATATGTAGGATAGAATCTTGTAAGAAAAATTGGGGAATCTAAAAGAATAGAATATTTGTTTTTCAGGTAAATTCAGTTCAAATATAACTTGGCCATTTGTGACATGAAAATATAGCATTAATTGTGATGAAACTGGACATTTTTGAGCTGAAAACATAGTTCATATGAGCATCAACATGTTGCAACAGAACTGAAATCCTGTAAATTTGCATAACTTGCATTTACCAACACAAAGTTCCTTTGGGGATTCACTTCTATTGATTTCTTATGCACAAAGACAGAAATAAGACCTCTAAGCAAATTTTAGCCGAGATAAAGATACATTTGCAGATAAAGTCAGATAAATGTTTGTATTTGAAGTGATCTGAATGAGTTGAGTTTTTGCCGACAGACTGTCTGTGTTCATATTTCAGACGATTAGTGAAAGGAAACACTTCATCCGAGCTGGACGTCCTGCGGTGGGCCTCATGGATAACAAACCCCCTCCGTTAGACTCCTGGGTGTGAACACCACAGCGGGGCCTGGACACCAACCACCTCCTATACAAACACTTTTCATCTGTCAAATACAGATCTGTGCCATTTGATCATTCTTGTATAGACAGAGAAAAAAAACAACCACTTTCCTTTCTTTACCTGAAAAAGATGTGCCAAACATTGACATTTATTTATTACGGAGATTATTTGGCATTAGATTTGATGGGTTTTGTCATTTAGGAAGATGCACTTAAGGAGGATACGTATTCCATATGAATTAGCCTAAATATGCAAACTATTGTGAATCATGACTCCAAAGAATATATTACATGTATAACTGAAATTTTACTGATACATAAGGATGAGCTAGTTTATAATACATTATGTCTAGTTTGTAAAACTTTCAAGGCCTCAAGTGACATGTCAGTCTGTTTGTGTCCATCCCTATGGGTTCTGGGCCAAAAGAATATACACTATTATAACAAAATATGGTATGAAATTATTCAAAGAATTATTTTGTTCAGTGTTTGAGATGATTAGGATTAGGATTATCATCAACCTATTAATCAAACACATTCACATGATTTGGCGTTTATGTTCTTCTCAACAAACCTGCTATCCAATTCAGTAAGACTAGAAATGGTCTAGAATCTGTTTGTGTCTGGATAGGCAAAATGTGATGTAAATGTGTAACAAAGGACTGTTAATAATTTAAATGAAGGCATTTATATTGTAATATTTATTGTAATACCCATGTTATTAATCAGAGGCCATAAATGTGTATTAGCTAATACCAGTAAGTGATCCTACATTCAATAAAACTCTGCTTTGCAGTGGTCCTTTTTGCATTGCGATGTTGAATGAAAATAAAAATAAATTATTAAATTATTATTTTTTGGGCTGTTTTTGAGTGGACAGATGTTCTATTCATTGTTCTAGTTCAGGGGCCACATTCAGCCCAATTTGATCTCAAGTGGGCCGGACCAGTAAAATGATGACTGTGAAAAAAGTAAAATTATATTATGATCAGGTTTACATCTACAAAGTTTCCTTAAAAATTCTAAATAACATGAACAACTTGAATTGTCTTAAGAAAAACAAGTGCAATTTTAACACTATTATGCCTTGGTTTATGAGTTTATCATTTACACGTGCGTTACAATCGCAAAAAACATTTATTAACAGGCAGAATATTGGTAAAATTGCATTTAGTTTTCTTAAGTGTTCATATTTGTTCAGGTTATTCACATGTTTTTGTTAAAGTATAGTTTGGTAATGTAAAGATTTTCATGTAATTTTACATTTTTTCAACAATGAAATAAAGAGAAAATTTGGGGTTGTCATTATTTATAGGTTATCATTATAATATTTTACTGGTTCTGACCCACTTGAAATCTAATCAGACTGTATGTGTCTGTATATGGAACCTGAATCAAAATGATTTTGACACCATTGATTGTTAATTTCTTCAGCGTAATTTTTGCATTTCACAAATTCAGCCCACGGGCCGGATTGGATCCTTTTGGGGGCCGGATTTGGCCCCCGGGCCGCATGTTTGACACCTGTGTTCTATTGTCTCACCATCTGAACACTGAAAACATGTTTCAGAGTGAAAGACGTGTTCTTTTAACAGCTTTGACCATGAATATTCAAATATCTCTGTTCTTGATCAGACTGAAAATGTTATCAAGTGTCTTGTTGTCTGATGTGTGTGTTCTCAGGGTGAATTTCCCAAACTTGTCACACTCAACAGTTCTTTTTTTCTTTTTCTTTTTTTTTTTTTTTTACTTTATTTATAGAAATTTTCAACATTTATAGAACTTTTCAACATTTAACAAATATAACATTTATAATTTCAAGTAATGTGTTCATAATACAGAGATTGACACCAGACATGATAAACAAACAGAACCCAGAGAGAGAGAAAAAAAAAGGCAATACAAACAAAACACACATAACACAACAGTCATAACAGTTCATTCTGGTACGTTTAAGAAAATAAAATAAACAAACAGGTCAATATCAATATAAACAACTCAAATGTATGTACAGTTCCAGACCAGGTAACATATTCACACAGTGTAAAACAGGCTTCCAAATTTTGTTCAATGTGTTGACAGTTATTCAGGGCACACCTCATTTTTTCTAACTTTATATTAAACATGTTTCTGATCCGTTGATCATGTGTTTGAAGGGATGAGTCCTTTCATGTAAAAAGAATAATATGCCTAGCTAGTAAAGATAAAAAGGCCACAACTTTTTGTAGGTTAGCTGGAGGGACTGAGTCATCTGTGCATGAAATGAGACCAAAAATAGCAGGAAGGGGAGACGGCTGAACACAGCACCCATGTACCCTGGAAATGAAAGAACAGAAAGAGTTCCACAGAGGGACGCACATGGAGCAGGACCATAACATGTGGGGTTCTGCTGATGGGGTCTGTTTGCACCTGTCACAGATGAGGTTTAAGGCTGAATCCCAGTTCACCCCTTAGCCCCTCCCCCTTACCCCTACCCCACAGTTTTGCGCGTACACATGAAGGGGTAGTGTTGTCCTGATTCTTGATTAGTCGGAGGGGAAGGGCTAAGGCGGAGGGCCGTATAGACCTCAAAATGGAGATATTCCAGGACCACACCACAAATGGAGGGGATGGAGAAATGTTCCATAATTCTGTTCAAGTCATCGGCAAGATGGAGGTAAACACAGCCAAAAAGTGCAGCACTGATGGAAGAAACACACAAATTTCCACTATATGGAACCAGCTCGACTCGACTCGACTCGGCTCGGCTTGGCTCGGCTCGACTCGGTATTCCTGGAGACCGTTTCCATTACTGGATACTACTGACTTTACAATACCTGAACGTCATGGCGATGTGACATGTTATTTCTGTGTCGTCTGCTCAGACAGTTGGTGATAAACTCGCTCGTTGCGTGTTGGCTCGTCTGAATTTTCACGTCGGCCACCAAAGACTGAATCTCCTCGACTGATTATGGTGTAGTTTTGGGCTGTTATCATGTGGATTAATGTACCACTATATTTACTGTCAAATTCCACATCTGTTTTTTGTAAAACACAGAGAAAACTGACCAATCGGTGGTCTGCAGTGTTATACATCACGGTTTAGTATCGCTTGGAACCTTGGCAGAGGTGATACCAAAAAACTAGTACCGGGTACCAGATTCCGGGTCATTTTTCGTAATGGAAATGCAAAAAGGCCGAGTTGAGTCGAGCCGGTACCATGTAGTGGAAACGCCGTAATAGACTCTCCAGGATGTCCTAGGTCTTCCCCAGGGTCTCCTCCCGGCAGGACATGCCCAGATCACCTCCCCAGGGAGGTGTCCAGGAGGCATCCGAAACAGATGCCCGAGCCACCTCAGCTGACCCCTCTGGATGTGGAGGAGCAGCGGCTGTACTCCGAGCTCCTCCCTGGTGACTGAGCTCCTCCCCTTATCCCTAAGGGTGCGCCCAGCCACCCTACGGAGGAACTCATTAGTTTTCTCGCCAAAGCCAAACTCTGTGTCCAGGGATCGGGTCATTGACCCCCTACCGTCGACTGTCATTCAATCCACAACGCATCTGGCTCCTATGGCTCCCTCAGCAGGTGGTGGGTCCGCTGGAGGTCGGGCTCACGTCGTCCCTTTGGGCTGAGCCAGGCCGGGCCCCGTGGGCAAAGGCCTGGTCACCAGCCGCTCACATACCAGCCCCAACCCCAGGCCTGGCTCCAGGGTGGGGCCCCGGCTGTGCCATACTGGGCGACGCCACAGTCCTTGCTTTTATCTTTCCCATAGTGGCTTCTGACCTGCTCTTAGTCTGGCCCATCACCCAGAACCTGTTGGCCATGGGAGACCCTGCCAGGGGCATAAAGCCCCCGACAACATAGCACCTGGGATCATTCAGGCACTCAAACTCCCCCACCACAGTAGGGTGGCAGTTCAAGGGGGAGCAGTTAGTACTACTACTTCAATTACAAGTACCAGTGAATTAAATTAGTACCAGTTAGTACTACTACTACAAATACAAGTACCAGTGAATTAAATTAGTACCAGTTACTACTACTACTACTACAAATACAAGTACCAGTAAATTAAATTAGTACCAGTTAGTACTACTTCTACAAATACAAGTACCAGTGAATTAAATTAGTACCAGTTAGTACTACTACTACAAATACAAGTACCAGTGAATTAAATTAGTACCAGTTACTACTACTACTACTACTACTACTACTACAAATACAAGTACCAGTGAATTAAATTAGTACCAGTTAGTACTAATACTACAAATACAAGTACCAGTGAATTAAATTAGTACCAGTTAGTACTACTACTACAAATACAAGTACCAGTGAATTAAATTAGTACCAGTTACTACTACTACTACAAATACAAGTACCAGTGAATTAAATTAGTACCACTTAGTACTACTACTACTACTACAAATACAAGTACCAGTGAATTAAATTAGTACCAGTTAGTACTACTACTACAAATACAAGTACCAGTGAATTAAATTAGTACCAGTTACTACTACTACTACTACAAATACAAGTACCAGTGAATTAAATTAGTACCAGTTACTACTACTACTACAATTACAAGTACCAGTGAATTAAATTAGTACCAGTTAGTACAACTACTACAAATACAAGTACCAGTGAATTAAATTAGTACCAGTTAGTACTACTACTACAATTACAAGTTCCAGTGAATTAAATTAGTACCAGTTACTACTACTACTACTACTACTACTACAAATACAAGTACCAGTGAATTAAATTAGTACCAGTTACTACTACTACTACTACTACAAATACAAGTACCAGTGAATTAAATTAGTACCAGTTAGTACTACTACTACAAATACAAGTACCAGTGAATTAAATTAGTACCAGTTAGTACTACTACTACAAATACAAGTACCAGTGAATTAAATTAGTACCAGTTACTACTACTACTACTACAAATACAAGTACCAGTGAATTAAATTAGTACCAGTTAGTACTACTACTACAAATACAAGTACCAGTGAATTAAATTAGTACCAGTTACTACTACTACAAATACAAGTACCAGTGAATTAAATTAGTACCAGTTACTACTACTACTACAATTACAAGTACCAGTGAATTAAATTAGTACCAGTTAGTACTACTACTACAAATACAAGTACCAGTGAATTAAATTAGTGTCAGTTAGTACTACTACTACTACAAATACAAGTACCAGTGAATTAAATTAGTACCACTTAGTACTACTACTACTACAAATACAAGTACCAGTGAATTAAATTAGTACCAGTTAGTACTACTACTACTACAAATACAAGTACCAGTGAATTAAATTAGTACCACTTAGTACTACTACTACTACAAATACAAGTACCAGTGAATTAAATTAGTACCAGTTACTACTACTACTACAAATACAAGTACCAGTGAATTAAATTAGTACCACTTAGTACTACTACTACTACAAATACAAGTACCAGTGAATTAAATTAGTACCAGTTAGTACTACTACTACAAATACAAGTACCAGTGAATTAAATTAGTACCAGTTAGTACTAATACTACAAATACAAGTACCAGTGAATTAAATTAGTACCAGTTAGTACTACTACTACTACAAATACAAGTACCAGTGAATTAAATTAGTACCAGTTACTACTACTACTACAAATACAAGTACCAGTGAATTAAATTAGTACCACTTAGTACTACTACTACTACTACAAATACAAGTACCAGTGAATTAAATTAGTACCAGTTAGTACTACTACTACAAATACAAGTACCAGTGAATTAAATTAGTACCAGTTACTACTACTACTACTACTACAAATACAAGTACCAGTGAATTGAATTAGTACCAGTTACTACTACTACTACTACTACAAATACAAGTACCAGTGAATTAAATTAGTACCAGTTAGTACTACTACTACAAATACAAGTACCAGTGAATTAAATTAGTACCAGTTAGTACTACTACTACAAATACAAGTACCAGTGAATTAAATTAGTACCAGTTACTACTACTACTACTACAAATACAAGTACCAGTGAATTAAATTAGTACCAGTTAGTACTAATACTACAAATACAAGTACCAGTGAATTAAATTAGTACCAGTTAGTACTACTACTACAAATACAAGTACCAGTGAATTAAATTAGTACCAGTTACTACTACTACTACAATTACAAGTACCAGTGAATTAAATTAGAACCACTTAGTACTACTACTACAAATACAAGTACCAGTGAATTAAATTAGTACCAGTTAGTACTACTACTACAAATACAAGTACCAGTGAATTAAATTAGTACCAGTTAGTACTACTACTACTACAAATACAAGTACCAGTGAATTAAATTAGTACAAGTTAGTACTACTACTACAAATACAAGTACCAGTGAATTAAATTAGTACCAGTTACTACTACTACTACTACTACTACAAATACAAGTACTAGTGAATTAAATTAGTATCAGTTAGTACTACTACTACTACAAATACAAGTACCAGTGAATTAAATTAGTACCAGTTAGTACTACTCCTACTACTACAAATACAAGTACCAGTGAATTAAATTAGTACCAGTTACTACTACTACAAATACAAGTACCAGTGAATTAAATTAGTACGACTTAATACTACTACTACTACAAATACAAGTACCAGTGAATTAAATTAGTACCAGTTAGTACTACTACTACTACTACTACTACAAATACAAGTACCAGTGAATTAAATTAGTACCAGTTACTACTACTACAAATACAAGTACCAGTGAATTAAATTAGTACCAGTTAGTACTACTACTACAAATACAAGTACCAGTGAATTAAATTAGTACCAGTTAGTACTACTACTACAAATACAAGTACCAGTGAATTAAATTAGTACCAGTTAGTACTACTACTACTACTACAAATACAAGTACTAGTGAATTAAATTAGTAACAGTTAGTACTACTACTACAAATGCAAGTACCAGTGAATTAAATTAGTACCAGTTAGTACTACTACTACAAATACAAGTACCAGTGAATTAAATTAGTACCAGTTAGTACTACTACTACTACTACTACAAATACAAGTACCAGTGAATTAAATTAGTACCAGTTAGTACTACTACTACTACAAATGGACATAGTGGACATACTATCACCACAAATATAAACACCAACAGTGGATGTACTACGACAGAACCATGAAATACGGGACATGATGTTAAACGGTCCATTGTGCCCATAGATGGTCTGCACATGAGGGGGATGGGAGCTGTACCTCAGACATGGGAAGGATGTACACATTATCAGTAGTGTTGATAATATGGATGTTGGACTCAGCAGTCCACAATACTTAGACCAAGTCTCTGGACCTCAGGTTCGTTCCAGTTAACCCACTCCAGGTCCAGTCTTACACTTGACTAACTGGCTCTAAAAAGCTCCAAAGAGGCCATATCTGAAATGAAACGAGCCCAAGTGTAGATGTACTGGGCAAGACAAAACGGAACTGCTTCAATTAGTCAAGAATAGTCTGGAAACTGCTTTGTATAGAGTGAAACAGCTGCAGAAAACAGGTAATTTAACACATCCTTATTAGTTAGAAAGAAACCTAACGGTTCTGTGCAAAAAAACAATATTCTACTGACATTTAACAAATGTGTGTGTGTGTGTGTATTTACATTTATGCATTTCTATTTTTTTCCAAAGCGACAGGGGAAGATTAACAATTAAGCTCTCTCTCTCTCTACTTGTGTAAAGCACCTTAAAACAACCACAGTGAACCAAAGTGCTGTACAGATGAATAAATAAAAACCAAAAGAAAAGAATGCAAGTGTTTAGAGAACGCAAACCTCCGTCAAGCACCCCGAACAGTGTGCATGTGTGTGTGCATGTGACTATTTCTTTTTAAACTGTGGACATGTTGCCTGTTTATGTCGATGTGGTCGAGGAGTGAACCATAATCAGTTGTTGGTTTCTTTACATGTTGGAAGAGGCCATATTTGTTCATCATTTTTATGATTTTTTGAAAATGGTGCATAAAAAATACCATAACAAGTCAACAGAGCATAAGAGAGGAGAAATGGAGCGGAACGATATTTCGTACAAAGTTGAAGCTTGGTACCAGTCATGTGTATGTCAAATTAAATTAAATTCCAATCAATATTTGTAGAGTTATAATGAAAAATGTGTGGTAAATGGGATTTTCAGTGTTAAATGTAAATGTCCACAGAGCCCACATTCCACAGTGGATGTGGACAATTTTGTGCCAGATACAAGATACTATTATAAGCTACGGGTGGATCAAATTGGAGGCTAATTGGAGTCGTTTTGAATTTCTTTATGAATTTTTGAAAATTGCTCAATGATGAGAGATAGGAAAATTGTAGATTTTGTGACCTTGCTGTGACCTTGAACTTTGGCCTAATTAGCCCAAAATGTAATGGGTTGGTCCCAGGGCCTAGGCCTATCTGTGGGTACAATTTGGTATAGATGGTTGGAATAGTTTTCCTGTAAAGTTGCTAACAAACAAACAAACAAACACACAAACAAACACACAAAGTGATCACAATACCTCCTGGCGGAAGTAATAAAAATACAAGAACAGATCAAGGATATAAAACAGCTGTACAATTAAAAAACAGTGAAATAAAAATACCAAGTAAAACAATAGAATAAACATAATAATACATTCAAAGTGGACTGTTTGACAGTACTAGGACAGGATGTGTTCTCTGAAGAGCTGAGTGTTCAAGAGCTTTTTGAGGATAAGCAGGGACGCCCCTGTTCTGGTAGTGCTTAGTAGATCCTACCACCAACGTACAGGGGTTGGACAAAATAATGGAAACACCTTAAAAAATCAACAAAATATAATTTAATATGGTGTAGGTCCGCCTTTTGCGGCAATTACAGCCTCAATTCTCTGAGGTATTGATTCATACAACTTGTGAATTGTTTCCAAAGGAATTTTAAGCCATTCTTCAGTTAGAATACCCTCCAACTCTTTTAGAGACGATGGCGGTGGAAATCGACTTCTTACTTGAATCTCTAAAACTGACCATAAATGCTCAATAATGTTGAGGTCTGGGGACTGTGCCGGCCATACGAGATGCTCAACTTCATTAGAATGTTCCTCATGCCATTCTTTAACAATTCTAGCTGTATGGATTGGGGCATTATCATCTTGAGGTGAAGGTGTTTCCATTATTTTGTCCAACCCCTGTAGAACCACCCATGAAAAGAGCCTGGATTGTCTATGTGTCTATGTGTGTGTGTGTGTGTGTGTGTGTGTGTGTGTGTGTGTGTGTGTGTGTGTGTGTGTGTGTGTGTTCACCATTTCTTATTAGAATTACTAAACAATACTGTGCCCTGGATCCGTTTTCCTTTAGAATGCTGCTGCCTAAAACCATCTGAGCTGTACTTCAACAGTATTATCATAACTGCAGTTCCACAGAATAATAATAATGTACACAACACACTGACAGCGTTTGCTGGGGTTTGTTTGTGTTCGTCTTATTTGAGGACACTGCGCTGCTTTGTCATGCAGCCCACAGCTCTCACTTACATAAGCGGTCACATTCAGCACTTTACTCTCATTATATTTAGATCTTCATATACAATTACTGAAATTCAGATTTATGTCTTGTTTTAAGTCACACAAAGATAATTTCATTTTCTCATCTAAATCAATTTAATTCCAAATAACCTTTTCTTGTTTGTAGATTAACTTTGAAATGCTGACAGCTGTTATTAAAAACCATAAACAACCAATAACTGAAAGCATATGCAAATGAGATCCAATAAGCAGTTTGAGCTGCTTAATGAAACCATGGATGGATGGAGTCTGTGGACGCAGAGGCTCTGATGGGACTGCACTGACCTCTACTGGAGGAACCGCACAATAACACATTCTATGGTTATTTATAGTTTTTTTATGAAGTGGATGGAAATGATGAGTGCACAAAATAATAATTCCCCTCATTAATCTGTTTCCCACAGTGACAATTTAGTCTTTTTCCTTGATAGTAAATTTAGTAAATTCATTTTTAACCCATAAAGACCCAGTGTTTCCATGGTAACTACAGAGCCTCTGAACGCCCAAATGGGTCATATCTGATGACCATGAATAGACAAAAAACGGCCTCCACCTCCCCCCACTGGTGCGTCAGTGGGCAGAATGCAACCCCCAGCCGCACCACTCCCCCCCTCTGCCTCCCATACTTCAGTGATGGACCTGACACCCCTCCCCCAGCTCTCACCTTCACTGATGACCAGGTTTGGAGACAACTGAGGAAACTCCACTCAGGTAAATCAGCAGGATCGGATGGACTGAGCCCCCCTGTCCTTTAAAAAAAAAAAAAAAAAAACACATACAAACAATTACAAAGTCAGCTTACTATCACCTCAAGAATATTTCTAGGATTAAAGGACTGATGTCGCAGCAGGACCTTGAAAAACTTGTCCATGCATTTATCTTTAGTGGAGTTGACTACTGTAACAGTATCTTTTGTGGTCTGCCTAAAACGTCTATCAGATGACTGCAGCTGATCCAGAATGCTGCTGCTCCAGTCCTCACTAAGACCAAGAGAGTGGACTACATCAGTCCAGTTCCGAGGTCTCTACACTGGCTCCCTTCTTATGAGATTAAACTGTTAATTCAAAGTTTAATACTGTAAAAAAAAAAAAAAAAATTAAATAATAATAATAATAATAATAAAACAAAATAAAATTACTGACAATTAACTGTAAAAGAAGTATTTGTTCTGTAAGTTTAACAAGACTTATTTGTTAATTGACAAATATCTTGTGTAATTATGGGAGGTTTCACAACAAAAATGTTGAATAAATGTATTTTTGTGAATGTATAACATGTATAAGCACTGATAAACTGTCCAAATACAGTTTTTATCAGTGGATTGTACAACTGAGTCTCATTGAAAATTATTTATATATATATTTATAGGTAATTTGATTGTTTTAATACATGAAAATATTCTTTATTAAACATTAAAAAGTAAAAAAAAAAAAAGCAAAATCTCATGTAAAGTTAGGGCAAAAAAACGTATTTTAATTATGGAAAATTACCATATTTTTATGAGATGGTTATTTTCCGTTATTTTACAGTATTTTTTTCGGCACCCCTGCTGCCGGAATAATACCTTTTTTTTTTGTTTGTTTGTTTGTTTTGTTTTGTTTTCAGTGCAGGCAAAAAACAAACAAACAAAAAAAAAACAAACAGATTTTCTGGTCTCAGGCATGGAGATGGTTTTACTGATGCCACATTATTTTCAGTGTCCTGACTGGAACGCCAACTATTTGAACTATTATGATCCAAACAAACAGAGCCCAAGCTTTTAATTTGGAACATGGGTGTCAAACACATTTTAGTTCAGGTTCTACAGACAAACCAAGATGATCTAAAGGAGCCTGGACCAGTAAAATAATAACACAATGATCTATAAATAATGTGTGAACTCCTTCTAGTCCACAGGGACCATGAAGGATTGGATAAACTGTTGTGTCGGTTTCCGTAACCAGGTGAAATCCACTCCACAGGTGGTTGGCCCATAGAGCCTCCTACTGGCCTCAGGTTTTGTCATTTCTAACTATCGACCTGAGTTCACCTCTGCACCATGATGAGGTACGAAGAAGAAGTGGGGACTGCTATGTCCATAGGCGTTCCAACTTCACAACTGCAAACTTTTCTCTTTGTTTTAGTGCAAAAAAAGTAAAATTACATAATAAAAATGTTTCCGCTTACAATTATTCTTTCACAAAAAATGTGAATAACCTCAAAATCTACTGCTGTGGAAAAAAATCTTAGACCACCTGTGTTTTATTCAGTTTCAACCATGACCAATGAGGTCTCTCCCACCAAATACGCCATTGTGCAGACTGTCAAAGATTCAGACAGTGTCGTGTGCCTGCTGCGTACCAAGGTTATAATAGTTTTGGATTTTTCATTATAGTTTAGTTTTATTTAGTTTTGACTTTTTTCAGTTAGTTTTAATTCGTTTTTAGAGCAGGTTTGCTAGTTTCTATGAGTTTTCGTTATTTTCTAAATGCTTAGTTTTAGTTTAGTTTTAGTTTTTTTATATCTTTTATCTTCTTCACCGTCGTATTCAAATAAATCCTGGAGGATTCTGTTGGGGTTCTGTAAATTGGCTTAGAGTCTGGTTTTGACCAACTCTGTATATAAAGTGTCATGAGATAACTTTTTTGTGATCTGGCGCTATATAAATAAAATTTGATTGATTGAGTGATTTGATTGGTTTTCCCCTGTAAGTTGCTTTGGAAAAAAGCGTCTGCCAAATGTATAAACATAAACATAAACCTAAATCCCAGACAGGACTCTGCTGCTTTCTCCCAACTTTAGTCTCCATGTTTCCAGGTAGAGTGGGGACCAGAAGACGAATCTAAACCACAAGTGACGAGAAGTGACGGACCATTAAATATCATATGGTGCCGCTAGGTAAATTTGCTTGAGGAAAATAAATCGATTTCATATCAATCTGACATTGACAAAGACGAAAACGAAGGGAATTTTATCTATAATTTTTATCGGTTTTAGTTAGTTTTGTAAGCACACAATACAGTTTCAGTTAGTTATTGTTTTTTTTCTTTTAATTATAGTTTTTATTTATTGCAGTTAACGAGAATGTTTTTACAATTCTAGTTTTCGTCATTTCGTTAGTTTTTGTTAACGATAATAACCTTGCTGCGTACCAACCAAACTGGAGCCCATTTCACTCCTTTATCATGATGACGGGGCCATCACTTTCAACCACAAATATGAAGGGATGGTGACGGCAGAGTGTGGATGCAGATAGTCCCAAAAAATAAATCTATCTATCTATCTATCTATCTATCTATCTATCTATCTATCTATCTATCTATCTATCTATCTATCTATCTATCTATCTATCTATCTATCTATCTATCTATCTATCTATCTATCTATCTATCTATCTATCTATCTATCTATCTATCTATCTATCTATCTATCTATCTATCTACACCTGTGGAAAAACATTCTTAGCCCACCCCTTGTTTTCTTCAGTTTCTTCTTCATTTTAATGCCTGGTCCAACTAAAGGTCCATTTGTTTGGACAAATATAATGATAACAACAAAAATAGTTCACGGTAGTTTAATTTCAGAGCTGATATCTATCCATTTAACATGTTTTCTTGATAATAACCAAAATCCCTTCAGTTCTTCCATCAATATCTATTGCATTGTACTGACAAAAACAGTGCTTTTAGACACTCCATGTTTTCTTTTCTGTCTGTTTTTGTCACATGATACACACAGGAGTTAGTACTAGATTACAGAACCATTGTTTTTGATGACTTTTGGTGGTCGAATAATTTTTTTCCGGGACTGTATGTACAATCTAAGAGCAATTTTAACTAGAAAAGCACACAGTGAGCGCAGATCTCCACCAAGGCAGATCAGTCCCCCCCCCCCAACCAGATCACCATCAAAATTATATATAAATATTGTATTCATCATTTCTTCAACATTTCCTGAAAATTTCATGAAAATCCATCCATAACTTTTGGAGTTATCTTGCTAACAGACAAACAGACAGACAAACCCCGTTAAAAACATAACCTCCGTCGTTACACTTAGCGGAGGAAACAATAGTGTGCCTCAGTTTATCATTTACACATGTACATTATAACGTAGAGAACACAGTGGATCTACAAATACACAACACATTTAGAAACAAGCATCTGCAACTGAAAAATATAGCATTTAACCTTACACATTGTATTATATTGTGTTATGAATGAAAAAAATCACTTATGGAAAGTGCAGACATTTTTAATTACATCAAATACACAACATGTGTTCATGGATAAACATGAATGTATGTATCATGGATCACAGATGTACTCATACACATTCATAAACATATGGCCATGTGTTGACGAAAAACAAGCCGTAACTCTACACAGAATCATAGTATTATTCCTGCCGTTTCCATCCCCTGGTTTAGGTAGATTTTATTCTTCATTGCTGCCGTCCGTCTCCTCACTGACGTCTGGTGAAACCCTTTGGATGAAGTCCACCAAACTGCTTCCCATAAAATACTGTTGCGTTCATTCTGGTCTGCGTAAAAATTAAAGGGCAGAAATTGCATTTAAATCCCAGCAGGCCATTTTTATAATGATTACAGAAATGATCTACAATGGCATTTCCCATACATTTCCTATTCCTTCCTATATATATATATCTTCAGAGCTATATATATGTTTGTATATTTAGAGTTTTTTATATATGTTTTTTTTTTTCTCTTTTTCTGTTGTAATGATCATTTCTTTCTTTTTATTCTACTTCAATGGAGTGACGGTAATACTCAGTAATTTCCCCCTGGTGTTAGTAATATGTTCTGATTTTACACCAATAACACTGGTCTACAAGGAAAATGCTTCCAGAATAAAAGTAATGAAATTTTACCACATGAGAGTCATTGATAAAGAAAAATCAAGTCAAAAATGCTGGTTGGCTGAACTTTCCAAGATACAGCCTTGGGTCAAAATGTGAAATTCAAGAATTAACGAGAGAATGGGTTTGACTCAAAAAGAATATTTGTCTCAGAGCTACAAGATCTACTTCAAAACACTGTCTGCACATTAGAATACATTCACTTTACAGGTTCTATTTAGTGGAAGATTTATAAAATTATTATATAAATGTACATAAACCAATGTATATGTGTAATAAGACTTAATCATATACCTTGAAAACATCAGCAAACCGGCACTTTTGTCATTTATTTTCCAATTAATCTTATTAAAATACGTAACATTTAGCACATTTAATCTCTGAAGCAAATCATTCCTAAAAAATTGTAGACCAGTGATATTTACATGGATTGATAGGATTAGTGCAGGGGTGTCAGACTCATTTTAGTTTAAGGGCCACTTTCAGCCTAATATGATCTAAAGTGGGCCGGACCAGTAAAATAATATATATAAGAGGATAACAACTTTTTAGTGAAAAAAGTAAAATTCTGTAATGAAAATGTTTAAATCTATGAACTGTACTTGAACATAACATGAACAAATACTAACAACCTGAAAATTCAAAGTGCAATGCTAGCAATATTACACTTTAGTTTATCATTTATACATGTGTATCACAACATACAGATAACAGATTATCTACAAATACACAAAACATTTAATAACAGGCAGAATATTTTTAAAATTCCACATATGTCTATTAAGACATTTTAGGTCATTCACATTTTTTTTAAAAGGCTAGTCTGTAAATGTAAACATTTTTGTGAAATATAACTTTTTTTACACTAAAACAAAGAGGAAAAAAATAGCAGTTTTCATTATTTATAGTTTATTATGATAGTATTTTACTGTTCTGATCCAAGGTTCTAATACTTTTGGATTTTTCATTATAGTTTAGTTTTATTTAGTTTTGACTTTTTTTTTTCTCTAATTACCTCCGCCAAGGAGGTTATGTTTTTGCCAGGGTTTGTTTGTCTGTTTGTTTGTTTGTTTGTTTGTTTGTTTGTTTGTCTGTCCGTTAGTTGCAACATAACTCAAAAAGTTATGGACAGATTTGGATGAAATTTTCAGGGTTTGTTGGAAATGGGATAAGGAAGAAATGATTAAATTTTGGTGGTGATCGGGGGTGGGGGGGCCCACGGGGGGGGCCACTGATCAGCCTTGGCGGAGGTCTGCGCTCTCCGAGTGCTTCTAGTTCAGTTAGTTTTAATTTGTTTTTAGAGCAAGTTTGCTAGTTTTTATTAGTTTTCATTATTTTCTAAATGCTTAGTTTTAGTTTAGTTTTAGTATTAATTTTAGGTTTGTTTTATCTTTTATCTTCTTCGCCGTCATATTCAAATAAATCCCAGACAGGACTCTGCTGCTTTCTCCCAACTTTCGTCTCCATGTTTGCAGGTAGAGTGGGGACCAGAAGACGACTCTAAACCACAAGTGAACACAAGTATTGGACCGTGAAGTGTCGTATGGTGCTGCTAGCTAAAATTGCTAGAGCGAAATAAATTGCTTTCATATCAATCCAACATTGACAAAGACGAAAATGAAGGGAATTTTTTCCATAATTTTTATCCGTTTTAGTTAGTTTTGTAAACACACAATACAGTTTCAGTTAGTTATTGTTTTTTTCTTTTAATTATAGTTGTTATTTATTTCGCTTAACGAAAATGTTCTTACAATTCTAGTTTTTGTCATTTCGTTAGCTTTTGTTAACGATAATAATCTTGGTCTGATCCACTTTAGGTTGAATTGACCTAAAATGATTCTAACATCTTTGATCGTTAATATTTTCAGTGTAATTTTTGTATTTCACAAATTCATCCCACGGGCCAAATTGAAGCCTTCGGTGGGCCAGATTTGGCCTCCGGGCCTCATGTTTGACACCTGTGGATTAGTGGATCAACAAGTATTAAACAGTTTAGATCAGTAGAAGCTTTAGCTCAGCTGTGGATATTAGGGTCTTTATGGGTTCAAGTGTATTTATTATAATTGAATGTTATTTAAGTAAATTATTCTATAGGATTGTTACACATCTATGAGTACATTTTGCTGTCCTTGGCTACATACACTGTGGGAGCAAAAAAACCTAGTGTACATAAAAGTTGTTGACTGTGTGAAGCAGCTGGGGGCCAGTGGAGGACCAGTGGAAACCCCACACTAAGGCCCTAGACGGCTGACTGGAGCTGACAGTGATGAGCACTAAGCCATGTCATGGCGTTACAACAACCAACTTGTTTAAATCAATAATTTATTATTATAGTTGTTTAATACATTACAAAACTGCAGAACTTTAGAAAACAATTTCATCAGTGAGAAATAACAGGGGTGTTAGAAATATTCAGATCCCCTACTGATGAACACTAACACACCCTCTACAGAACACCACTGTCTGTAAATGAAGTGCATTCCAACACTTCCCTCAGTTAAACTAGTATTTGTATACTATGTAAAAATGTGTACAGCTGTATATAATAAGGGGAGTCATTTGTCCATAATAAAGGTAAATATGAACTAGCATCTAATTCATCTGAATCAAACTGCTGCTGCATTTTTAAAGAGCAGTGTATTCCAACACTAACACAAATTATCTAAACCACTAGAAGTACAGATGTTTAGAGGATTTAGAGGAACTAATGCAATTTATTTACTCCAGCAAATGTAATCATAATATAAAACTAAAAAGTATTCCTAAAATGCTCCTTGTTGTTTCCGTGCAAAGCTACTGAATATTACTCAATATTAGCTCTCTTTGTCTCAGACTCATAGTTAAGTCGACTTTTCTGCAGCCAAGTCTCCTTCTTTTGTTTGTTTTCTGTTGTTAATGTTATTATTTCATATGTGATATGCAATACTCTGCACTGTTATGTGAAACTGGATTTGATGTGGCTGAAGTTGCAATGATGCAAAAGAAAAAGTCATGGATAAGCCAACGGAATGCATTAAAAACTAGAAAAGCACTCAGAGAGCGCAGACCTCCGCCAAGGCAGATCAGTGCCCCCCCTCATTTGTTCCTTGTGCCAGTATCAACATTTCCTTAAATTTTTATCCAAATCCGTCCATAACTTTTTGAGTTATCTCGCACACACACAGACAAACAAACAGACAAACCAACACCGGCAAAAACATAACCTCCTTGGCAGAGGTAAAAGTAACAAACCTGCATTAATAAAATACAGTCTTTATTTTGTCAGTAGTAGTTTGTCGTAAACATGCACCACACACTGAAATGTGTCTTCTGCCTTTAACCCATCACTAGATCATGCATCACACACACTGCATGCTGAGAGCAGTGGGCTCACCATGTCAGGCGCCCTGGGAGCAATTGTGTGTGTGTGTGTGTGTGTGTGTGTGTGTGTGTGTGTGTGTGTGTGTGGTGCCTTGCCCAAGGGCACATCAGCTAACAATTCCCTGCCAGTCCAGGGAATCAAACCGGCAACCCTAAGGTCACAAGCCGACATCTCCAGCCAACTCTAAAAATGTCAAAGGAGTATTTGCAAATTTTGGGAATAAAAGTAGTCTAAGTAGTCATTAGAAAAATAAATATTGCAGTGAATTACAAAACAAATACCCAAATGAATTATGGGTACCTGAGGAGTCCACTTAACCATTTATTGGGAGAGTGACTATTTTTGGTCATTTCCACAAGCATTACAAGACAGTGACAGCAACAGTTCCAGTGAGGACAGGGAGTCCCCAATCTCAGGTCCAATGTGGTCTCCAGGGTCTGTAAGGTCCAATGTGGTCTCCAGGGTCTGTAAGGAGGTAATGTTTTCATCAGGGTTTGTCTGTCTGTCTGTTAGCAAGATAACTCAAAAAGATATGGATGGATTTGGATGAAATTTTCAGGAAATGTAGATACTGGCACAAGGAACAAATGATTACATTTGGCGGGGGGGCTGATCTGCCTTGGCAGAGGTCTGCACTCTCCGAGTGCTTTTCTAGTTTTGTTTTGTTTTGTTTCATGTTTAGTGGTAGTTTGTATGTATGTGGGAAGGGTGGGAGGGAGGGGGTTCGGTTGGTTAAACTAAGAAAAGCAATTCAAGACACTGTATCTAAAATGCATTATATATTGTTTTTCCTTTCTCTAATTAAATAAATATAAACTAGAAAAATACTCGGAGAGCACAGACCTCCGCCAAGGCAGTCGCCCCCCCCCCCAATCACCACCAAAATGTAATCATTTGTTCCTTGTGCCAGTATCAACATTTCCTGAAATTTTCATCCAAATCCGTCCATAACTTTTTGAGTTATCTTGCTAACAGACAAACAAACAAGGTAAACAAACGGAGGTAAAAAAAAAAAAAAAAAAAAAGAAAGGTTATGTTCTAATGTTCCACTATACATGCTCCCTTCACCTTTCATGTGCTTTTCTTGTATTTTTTATATATACTTCTTGGCTGTTGTTTTTTTGCCTCTTAGAGGTAAGGAACCAAATATGGTAACTTCACTGACCTTGATTTTCTACTGTAAGCCCGGAATTTGTATTTACTAAAATCCTTTAATTACAATGCACTTAAATGATTTAAGTTTTATGTTACTATAAAATGTTAAGTATATTCTACTAATTTGTAGACATAGTTGAAAGTACGAAAAAGTTTAAGTTGAATGGAATTAAATCACTAAATTTTAGTCCTGACCACGCCTTTTTATCTTCGCATTGCATTGTGGGTATTGGGCATGTTGTTGAAAATGTGTTATTTTTATGTGCAGGGGTTCAGCGGGGTTGTGTTAGTGTTAATTTGGATTTAATGTGTGTATGGCAATGTTTATTGGCCTTTTTGTGTTTGTTTTTGTATTTTTGTAGAGCTGCACCACGAGTCAGAGCCATAGGAAGAACTATGGTTTTCCTGTTCATCTAAGACTGTACAATAAAAATCTTAATGTCTTGTCAAATTAAAAGCATTTCCTGTACTGGCAAACAACATTGAACTAACTTCCATTCATGCTACAATATGTGAAATTGAGTAATTTCATAACTCTTTTGGTCAGGCATAGGATTTTAAATTAGATCAACTAAAACAAATTGTTTAATCAATGATAAATTAATGTGGCTGATATTGAGAAAATTAGTCAGTGTAACCTAAAATGCTGAGTTGAATGGTTGGATAGTGGGGTTGATTTTACAACAGATTTAAAATACAAATAACTTGTCTTTTAGTGTTTTCTACTTAATAGTTTAAGTTCAATACTTTTAGCATTAAAGTTGAACCTACTCAAACCAATTGATTAGTCGATCATTACTCAAATCATTTAAGTGCAATCACTTGCCTCAAATTTTTTGAGCAAACTCTACTTATCCGGGCTTACAGTGTACACAACAATAAAAAAAAGTTTTGAAAAATTTCACAAAAATAAAAAAAAAAGTCTTGTTATGTCCTCCAATAACACACTAATATTAAAATTTAGAATTTCAGAGTATTTCTATGAGTGAACTATAAAGGGTTAAGGGCAGTGATAAAGTAGTTGGACTACATTACACCCACTCATACTAGTATGAGTGGAGGTATGGTTAAGAGTATAGAGAGAGAGAGAGAGAGAGAGACAGAGAGAGAGAGGGAGAGAGTTGAGAGTTATGAGGGGCTGTACGGGACATAATTCATTCTGGCCCTCATCGAGCGTGGCCTTAGTGACATCTCCAAACATGTCAGCACAGCCCTGCCCTCGAAACCAAACCACAAGATCAACAAGGGCAAAGCTGACCACACCAACCTGTCGCCCTTACACAAGAGAGTCCGTCCTCAGAAGGTTGACCTGTCTGCAGATGTCCTCTCCAAAGGATCCATCACTTCTTCTCATCTGACACAGTCTTCGGGTCTGAGTCGTTCAACGTCCACTCATGGCGCCTTCGCTTTTCCTCAGTTGTCGTTTTATCCGTGTCCTTGGTGTCCTGCTCGTGGTGTTGACTGGTTTTTGGAGTTCGTGCAATCCCATCCACACTCCTGAGAACCATCGCAGGGCATCAGCCGGGAGGGATGGGGGTGATAATCCGCTACTTGATGCACAAGACTTCCTGAGCCAGTTTCTTTCCACATTGAACCTGACAGAGCAGAGGCCCCAGCCCAGGTCCTCCCGGCCCAGGCCCGTCGAGGAGCCACCGGAGTACATGCTGGAGCTGTACGAGCGCTTCGCCAATGACCGCACTGCTGTGCCCTCAGCCAACATTGTGCGCAGTTTCAAGAATGAAGGTACAAACTTATTTTTAACAATGTTTGTGAAGGATTTATGCAACTAATGGATGAAGCTTTTTGGAATTTGGGGACTTTTTTCCTTAAATATTACATTTTCATATAAATATTCCGGTATTTTGGTTGGTTTTCATATGTCATATTCAAGTACACGATCTTTACAGAGGTCAAAGGGATATTACTGTAGCAAGATTAAGTCTCTTGTCCAAAAATTCATCTATTATTGAAATATTGTGGCTGATAATGTGACATCAAGCAAACCATGAACGTTGTGCACAATCTAAAGCTGTGATATAAGTTGTAAGAATTTCACAGATATACAAAAACACTGAGATACACTTGTTGATATTTCAATTTCAGATTCCTCCCCATACAGTATTTCAGCCAGGGGTGTAAAAATACATCCCCTGCTCTTCAACATCTCCATTCCGCACCACGAGCACATAAGAATAGCCGAACTTCGCCTTTTTACCCTGATTCAGAAGGCTCAAAGGCCATACGCAAGTCTAGACTGCAAGGTGACCATTTACAAAATAAATGAGGGTGTTGTTTGGACAAGAGAGGTGCAAAGAACAGGGAGAAGGCGGGATAAAGAGGAGGTGGTGGAGATGAAGGATTTGGAGGAACTGGTGACAAAGCATTTTCGTGCCACAGATAAGAGCTGGGTGTCGTTTGACCTGACTCATGCAGTTACACTCTGGCGGAAGTCAGGGTGTGCAACTCAGCGACTGGAGGCTCATGTCACGAACCTGGGGTCAGCGGGAGAAGACGCCACGCAAATGGTCACAGGGGAAAGTTTGACGGAGGTGGACATCAGCAGAAGCCTGGAGGGGAAACATAATGCAGTGATGATTGTCTTCTCTGACGACCAGAGCAGAGACCACAAACAGGAGAAGCAAGAGCTCAACCTGATGATCGAACATGAGAACGACCGCCTCGAAAACCAATTCCAGAGCCAACAGGCGTTCTGGGGGCACGTCAGTCACAACATGGGCCACGCTGACCAGGACCAACACGACCAACAGGCTCTCATGCAACTGCAGTCCAACCTTATCTACGACACGCCTGCCCGGATCCGCCGCAATGTTGAGAGTCAGCCGTGCAAGAGGACCCCTCTGTTTGTTGATTTTAAAGACATCGGCTGGGACACGTGGATCATCCAGCCGCTGGGCTACGAAGCCTACGAGTGCAACGGCGTGTGCAACCCACCCATGACCGATGAGGTCTCTCCCACCAAACATGCCATTGTGCAGACTCTGCTGAGTGTCAAAGATCCAGACAAAGTGTCGCGTGCCTGCTGCGTACCAACCAAACTGGAGCCCATTTCACTGCTTTATCACGATGATGGGGCCATCACTTTCAACCACAAATATGAAGGGATGGTGGTGGCGGAATGTGGATGCAGATAGTCCTAAAAAATCTATCTATCTATCTATCTATCTATCTATCTATCTATCTATCTATCTATCTATCTATCTATCTATCTATCTATCTATCTATCTATCTATCTATCTACAGTTGCGGAAAAAATTCTTAGACCACCCCTTGCTTTCTTCAGTTTCCTGTTCCTTTTAATGCCTGGTCCAACTAAAGGTCCATTTGTTTGGACAAATATAATGATAACAACAAAAATAGCTCATAGTAGTTTAATTTACGAGCTGATATCTATCCATTTAACATGTTTTCTTGATAATTACCAAAATCACTTCAGTTCTTCCATCAATAGCTATGGCAGTGTTTTTCAACCTTGGGGTCAGGACCCCACGTGGGGTCACATGGAATCAAAATGGGGTCACCTGAAATTTCTAATAATTGATTAAACCTCTTTAGCCCAATCAGCCCACCCGCAGGTGGAAAAAATTATATTAATATTCACCTACTATAAAAATATAATAAATCAGGACAATGAATTTTTTTTCAACTTTTGCTCAAAATTTAGACCCTAATGTTAATAAAAGTACATCAAAAGTGTATTTTAGTGCAAACTTTAATGTTCAAACATGATTTTTAATCTTTGTGGGGTGAAATATACGCTATTCAAAATCTCAGACACAAACAATTTATGCATATCATCGTCAATCCAGTCGGAAAAAAACAGGCGAGGATAAAAAATTCTAATTTCTCTTTTAGTTTGTTACAGTTTACTCAGGCATAGTAATAGATACAATATTTTAGACAATGGGAATAGATTCTGTGAGGTCTCTAAATGTCCATAGACACCAACAACATCCATATGAACCTTATTATTGTGAAGGAATTCTTCATTTACTTTGGGTATGACTTTTTAGGTGTTTTTCCCCTGAAAATATGGTCAGGGTTAAACAGGTTAAAAAAAACACAACAACAAAAAAAATCCCAATCCATAGCAGAGAAACTGTGAGTGTGAAACTGAAGCACTGTGGTTCTGTTTATCTGTCAAATGTTCATTGTGGTCAGTTTCAGATGCTGCAGCTCTTTCATAATTCATAGTTTGAGTTCTTGTTTGTTCAGTATTAATTGTCAGCCTTGTAAATCCAAGCTGGACTGACTGTACATATCCTGACCAAGGAAAATCCAATTCTCACTTTGTGCAGTAATCTACACCTGGCTTTTCTGCCTCCGTCCACAATAATCTACATTATATAGACTAAATGTGCCTAAAATCAACCTGTATTTGAAACATAGCATAGAAAACTATTACAGGATCAAAAACAAATTAATTTTAGCCAAAAAGACTCCATTTTGAATACCAGAAATTTGGGATGTTCAAATGGGGTCACAAGTCACGAAAACAGTGCTTTTAGACATTCTATGTTTTCTTTTCTGTCTCTTTTAATCACATGATACATACAGGTGCTAGTGCTGGATTGCATAACCATTGTTTTTGATGACTTTTGATGGTCTAATAATTTTTTTCCGTGACTATCTATCTATCTATCTATCTATCTATCTATCTATCTATCTATCTATCTATCTATCTATCTATCTATCTATCTATCTATCTATCTATCTATCTATCTATCTAATGTGACAATGTGTGTGACACTTTGCTACATGATGTACATTTGCAGTTGTATAAAGGTAAACCTTCAGTTGCAATGCTAATAGTGTAGAATATAAACATTTTAAGCTAACGCTAAAACGAACTTCTTAACATTTACCAGGTCAAGATTATCGATGTTAGACTGAGGTAGTTGTGTCCCAGCCACATGCTGACCACAGAAAACAGAAGATATCCCATTTCACCTGAAGTCGAATATGTGCATTTTGCCAACAGTCTGAGCGGGGTCATTATATTTAGATTAGCTTTGTTTTTAGTCTGCTTGGATGTGTTCGAGAATGTATTATAGAATGTATGTAGAGTGAAAAAATCTATTCATATATCTGCATAATTGTCTTGTAATTGCAGAAATTATGTCAGCTATTACGACAACATACAAATCTGTTATTTTTGTGTAAGTAGAAGAAACTCAAACTATAAATAAAATCTAATGGTTGAGAATTTGAGACAGTGTATTAGGGCCACATAAGAAAGTTAAAACTTGTCACTACAAGAATAAAGTCATTATATTTCGAGAATAAAGTCAGGATTTAACAAAAATGAAGTCGTAGTTTTAAAAAAAACTCATTATTTAATGAGAATAAAGTCATTACATTTTGAGAATAAAGTCATTATTTAACACGAATAAAGTCATAGTTTTAAAAAACTCATTATTTAACAAGAATAAAGTCATTATAGTTTGAGAAAAAAGTAATTATTTAATGAGAATACAGTCGTAGTTTTAAAAAACTCATTATTTAACTAGAATAAAGTCGTTATATTTTGAGAATAAAGTAATTATTTAAGGAGAATGAGGTCATAATATAATGAGAATAAAGTTGTACCCACTCATCGAATAATGTAGAGTTGGAACATTTTGTGAAGTTCTACTTTCATTTGGGGTCACAGCCAAATACGGAGTCTATCCTCCATCAACACATTGCTGCTTCGCTTGTTGCGTTCGCTGTAAAAGTGCAAAACGCTGTCAAATTTTCAAAATATTACGACTTTAATCTCATAAAAATATGACATTATTCTCATGAAATAATGAGTTTTTTAAAACTACGACTTTATTCTGATTAAATAATGACTTTATTCTTGAAATATAATGACTTTATTCTCATTAAATAATGAGGTTTTTTTTTAGAACTATGACTTTATTCTCATGAAATAATTACTTTATTATTGAAATAGAATGACTATTCTTGTAGTGACAGGCTTCTTTTTTTTTTCTTATGTGGCCCTAATACGCCAATGTAGAAAACTGAAAATGATAGAGAATAAATATTTTTCTTTTTAAAATGTACCTAGAATATATTGAAATGTAGAAACAGGAAACACACAATCTGTCTGTTTCTTTGCTCTGGCATTTATGGTTACTGCAGTGTTTTAAAATACTTCAGCTTATTGACATAATCAGCATGTAATTCTCATGTTTAGCACAAATGTTAGGATTTGCACAACTGCTAGTATGCTTATGTTTCGCATTTCAACACAAAAGAAAATCCTTACACTGAACCCATAAAGACCCAAATATCCACCTTTAACCTAAACCATCCACTGATCTAAACTGTTTAATTCCTGTTGATCCACTAATCCTTTCAGTCCATGTCAATAATTGGTGTAAAATACAGTTCTTCATCTTTTCATGGTCATCAGATACAACCCATTTGGACGTTCAGAGGCTCCATAGTTACCATGGAAACACCGTCATCTTCTACAACACTGATTCCCCAGTAAAACCCATGGAGTTGGATCAATGACAGTGGATGGACACACTGGGTTTATGTTCAGTTCATGACAGATTTGGATGAAAATGTCAGTTTTTCTTCAGTTTTCTCTGTTTTTGATACAATAACCCTCAACTTTAATCTGAGGTTTTATGAACACCTACATGATCAGTGAATTAAAAACAGGAAAATACCTGATTTTTACTGGACAAAATGTAAAATACAGAAGCTAATATTACAATTTAATCATTTAAATGGCAATAAATCACTTAGAAAAGGTTAAATAGAGAGAAAAAAAAATCATTTGGAAACTGACACAAAGTAGCTCTGGGTCTTTATGGGTTAATTATGGTCATCTCTTAATGCTTCACACGCAGGTAGACTATATATTCTGTAAATAATCTCATTTCTTTAAGTACCATATGGCATCTTAGACTATTTACATACTGTGACAGTTTCTCTCGTGTGTCATTTGAATGGTTTTCAAACAGGATTGTCACTGTGTCTTGGAGTTCTCCAGGTGTTTTTTTTTTTTTTTTTTTTTTTTTGCCAGTTGTCAGTTTTGCTTACCTAACTGCTGTGAAATGTATATTTGATTTACACCAGTCATTCTCCTACTTTTAGTCCTTTCACATACAATAAAAGCTCTGAAAAATAAAATATTGGAAAGCAAGTATTTTCACTAAGCAGTTTTTTTGAACCACTGAGCAGCGTGACGGTGTGTGTTTCTTTGTAATCACAGCGCTCCCCACATAACAACCTTAATCCCTATTTCTCTAGCGTCACATGCCTGACGGGCCTCTCTCTGCCCGCTTCCATGCCATAGTGATAAGGAGGTGTCAGAGCCTGGAGTCTTGTAGACCGTCACTCAGGATGAGACGCCACTCCAAGTGGCAGCATTTGTGAAAAAGTGGTGTCAGATTCCTGGTCTCCAACACCAACATGCTCTATTGACCATCCAACTATCAGGTTGCCTGGTGCCCTCTGAACCCTCCCACTTCCTGTTTCTGACACGGGCAAGCTGACGCCCTTATCAAGGCTACTGCAACGGTGCAAATGGAAAAAAAACACATGTCACATCATCACCTAGCTTTGGCTGTGAACAATCGGAAGCAGATAATGAAAATGGAATAACACAGTGGACCGTTCTAGCTACAGAGGATCCTCCATCTGTATGCAGTGTTATATATGCACAGATGTGTCACATAACAGCTGTGAAGACCCTGATGCTACAAGTACTGAAGTCACAAAACAAAGGCTGTTAAAAATATTTATAGGGTGGATTTACTTAAACAAATGCAACATGTTTAGATGCTCAACTTGAACTGTCCAAAAATATGACTTCAGTACTTTTAGCACCAGGGTCTTCAAACATAAAGAGATGCAGTTTTTAGTTTACCAGTCGACAGGCCATAAGCTATTGTTGTCATGCGGTGTCCGTCGGCGTCATTGTCAACTGTCGTCGTCGTCTGTCATCCATTGTCCGTTACAAAAATTTCAATCATCTTCTTCTCCGAAACTGCAATTCCAATTGACTTCAAACTTGGTATACAGCTTCTGTATGATGATGTCAACACAAGATATTGAAATTATTTCGATCTGGATCTGATTCTGGATTTGGTGCCACTTTGAAAAATGTCCCCATTATAACAGATAGGAAGTGGATTGATCCAATAAATCAGTATCAATGATATCAACTTGAAATTTGAATTTTTTACAGATCTGATTGGAATATGACCAAAACATGGGCTATTTCTGTAATATAATAAATACACAGAACTGGGTGATAATAAATGGCATCTGGATACATTTCCCAAAGCTTTTAATTTGGCTGGTAAGCTACAGGGCCATTGGTCCTATTTTTAAATATGCAGGACATATTTTAAAAAACATCAACATTGTGTCTAAACTTGACCTAATGTTTTATTTAAGATATTGTCACATTCCAGGAATCTTTTTTTAACCTCCTGAGACCCAGGAAATGTCAGCAAAGTACAAGCTTTTTTTTGTTTTTTATTAAATACATGCCTATATTGGAAATATCATGATGCAACAGTTTTTTCAGATGCAGTTTATAAAATTTTTATGGGATGTTCTTTGTGGTAGACAGTTTTCTTTCTGTTTTTTTTTTTTTTTTTTTTTTTTGTATAAAGTTGGGAAACTCTTGTCCACAAATGTGGACAGAAAACCCATAGCTGGGTCTTAGGAAGTTAATTATCAAGATGGTTATTTGAAAAATTGGAAATTTTCATGTGCAGTCATCTGAATAAAAAATATGTTAACACTTCACACCCAACAGATCCACCACTCAAAAAGTAGTTTGGGTGATTCAGTATATTTTAGTTATGATCATTTGGTTCACATTGGTACATATACCAATATTAGGGCTGGGCAACGTATCAGATTGATTTTTCCAACAAATTAGAGGTAGACGGATATATAATTTTTTTCTTCAATATTGGCCATTGGCCTTAATGTTTTTTTAAAGCCGAAGTTTGATCAGTAGTCAAAACGGTCTTAGATATTTGATCAGGCACCTGTGTGGGCAGCACTTGGAGTTCGATAAATGTTAGGATTACCATGTGTACGTGCAATAATAATTTCATTTATTTTGCTGCATAAAAATCTTATTTATCTCAGTGTTTCAATTGTATTTTATGGTCAATGTGCTTCAAAAAACAAACAAACAAAAAAACCAGCCTTAAATATCAGCCTCAAAACTTGGCTGTAGATATCAACGTTGGCTGACCAAATTTTTAAAAATCGGCATCGGCCTAAGACAAACCCATATCAGTCAACCTCTACAGCAAATCTTGAATACTGGACGTACTTTTAGTGTAAATTTCTTAATCCAGTTCCATACGTCATATAGTTTATGTAAAGGAAGCTGTTTTTGACTGATACACAGACACATGAGCCCGTTTACATTCACACCAATGCTCCCACTGTTATCTGATTTCTGCAGTTATCAGATTATTATTGATCACGTAAACAGGATAATCTGATCGTCTTTATCTGATAACAGCGGTAATCTGATTATGAGAAATTGGATTAACACACCTAGATTTCACCTTAATACTTTGATGTCTTCATACGTGTATACAGGTTACTCTGATTTCTTTTCTTTTTTTTTTTTTTTACATCTGTGCATGTGTAAAAAAAAAAAAAACTATGTAAATGGAAGTTATGCAACGACACTGTGAGCCAAAGGAAAAAGTTAATCAAAACAATGAAGTGAAACGAAGGACAGCAGCAACATGTGACTTATTTTATAGTCTTATTAGCTCCTCCTACATGAGGGCAGCTAACACTGACACAGGAAGTGTACGTCTTACATCATAACATACGTACGTACTCCGATAGAAATCAATTAATGGACTCAAACATGTAAACCAGGGTTTTTTAATTATCGCATTTCTGAAGTGACTGTAAACGCATCACATCTGATTACGGAAATTATTGAATTACTCCCAGTTATTGGATTTTTATGGTCATATAAACGGGCTCAATGAAAATATAAATATTCCGTTTTTAGGCCATGTCATCTCGTCTTATAGGTGTCACAATATGAAAATTTGAATTGACATTGAGATGTCACACAAATAACTGTTATTAAGGATGAAGGCGAATGATGAATGATGGCAAAATATGACATCACATACAACTGGATTTGATTTATTATTATTTTCCAGTGCTTTTCTAGGTGCTCAAAGGGCTTGAATCCATTATTCCTTCACTCTACAGTCATTCTGTGGTGGTGGTGGTAAACTACATCTGTGGTCACATCTGCTCTGGGACAGACTGACAGAAACATGGCTGCAAATTCACACCTACAGCCTCTCTGAACACCAAACCAAACATTCATTCACACATCAGTGAACTGGTGAGGTGGGTGAAGAGTCTTACCTAAGGAAGACAACAGCACTAGACCGGGACAGAACATGATTCAAACTGCCAACACAATGGTTATTGGACGAGCTGCTCTACTTTAACCCTTTCATGCATGAATTATGAGACCCTTAATCAAGATTTTTTCCTGAGTGTTTATATTCCTCTTTAGGCATGAAAAAAACATGCCTAAAGAAAATTTTCTTCTGAACCTATTTTTCATGGAGCTACAAAAATGTCCACTCAGCTGGACACCATGCCTTTAATTTTTGAAGCAAATAAACATGTATTTATTGATATATTGTGTGAAAACTATGAAATAAAAACATTTTTAATGCTTATTGTAGGTAATTCATTTATCAGACAGGGGTAGTTGTTTGTTTACATGCTTTACTAGTTTGTCTGATAAATGAATTACCTACAATAATTATATGAGGAAGAGAGTATGAACCTTTACCAGACATTTTTAATGCTGCTATTCTAATGCTTTCTCACATTTTAACACTCTAATACCAGTCATTACTCAATTCATGGAGATATAATGCAAAAAAAAAACAACAACAACTTTTGTTTAAAAATACTGTTTATTACAGACTAATAACCATAAAAGCAATTGATTTACACTTAAACATGTTACTCTAGATCAGGTTTATCAAGAACAGTAAAGTTACAGTAATGGTATGAATTGCAGTGTATGAGATGATGCATAAGCGTCCACTGTGTTGGCTGAAATGGAACTAAAATAACAAAATCCGTGAATATACAAGAGAACAGCTGTAGAATAGTTGTCCACTGTGGTGACCAGTATGCATGAAAGGGTTAAGAGCCACAGCTGCCTCAACTGAAGAAATATTCAACCAAGATAGAAAATTAGAATAGGATGTAATGAGATGATACCATCAGAGGTGGCAAAAGTACTCCCTACTTTGGTGAAAAAATACTCTGGTAAAAGTAGAAGTACTGATTCAACTCCTTTACTTAAGTAAAAGTAAAAAAGTATCACTTCTCAATTGTAATAAAGTACAAAAAAGGAAAACTGCATTTTTTGTCATGAATTTTGTTTGTGTTCATAAATTCAAATGTTAAACATATTCATGAAGTTCACTGATGAATCCAACAAAGCTGCATGTTGTTTTTTTCTGCATTTCTGAACGTACAATTTACCTTGAAAATCAAACAAAGTTAAAAATAGAATCTGAATTACAATTTAATTATAGTGTTGGCATTCGTGTCTGTGTTCAACACGCCAAAAGGTAGATAATCAACTGCACAATTGTGACTCATGATTCTGAAAACTGTACTTGTTTTCTATGTTTAAAATGTTCAGATTTAGAAGTTGTTGGTCATATATTTTATAACCCTTTAATGTGGATGAATTCTTATAACTGCTTCTCTGCTCTGTGCCTTTCCTGATAGTTTACGACGTGCGCATGCGCAGTGGGAACGTGGTGGGTGGAGAGGAATTTTTTGTTTATTTTCGTGGCTAGCTAACCGATAGCCGGACTGGTGTTGGCTTAATTGTTGTAGTTTTACCCAAGTGCAATAAGGCGAAAAGATAAAGGAGTGCGCTTTCGCTGGTATGCTATTGTGAGATCTTTTTATATTCCTAACTCGCCATTAACAGCGCGTATTACAACATGAGAACAACTAACCTTAGCAAGCTAACGTGAAGTTGGTGAACGTGTTAGCATTAGCTGTTAGCCTGTGCGCTTTTTTAACGTTAACGCAAACGAGTTATCATTACGTAGCGTGTTAATATTTAGCTCGATCGAGAAGATTCGTTGTCATCAAACATTACCACTGGGGCAGTGATTGCTGTGAGACGAAATCACTGTAAGTCCACAAATCAATCTGTATGTTTGTGATAAGAGCTTTGAGCCGCAGCTCGAACTAGCATGAGCTAAGCTAATGTTATTCACAGTAAGCCTGTGATGGTAAGCGCCAACATGTCACAGGGCAGTTTTAGCCAAGGTTTTGCTAATCAAAAGTAGCATATTTGCAAAATGTCTGCTGTAATTTAATCGATTAGTGATGTGTATTCGTTAAAGCACACAGTTTAAGTTACATAGGTTATCTTTGAAGATAGCTTTGTCAACAGTGCCTGCGCCGCGCTGGTGCTCATCAGGGCTAACGTTAACCTAGCTAGGCTGTCCGTGCAGTTGAATACTTCCACAAACCTATCATATGTAAATAGATCTACTTGTATAGCTATCTATCTATATCTATCTATCTATATCTATATAGATAGATATAAATAGATAGATCTTAAGAGTTTCTGATTGTGTTATTGTGAGATTTAACGCACATATTGTTAAACGGTGTTGCACACTTATGCTGCAGTGAGAAGTTAACAATGATCTTGTAGATATCTTTATTTTAGAATAAAACACTTGTAAAAATTAATTAACCAATAAATATAATGCAGTACTTCAAAATTGAATACAATTAACCCTTTCATGCATAGTGGTAACGACAGTGGACAGTTTTTCTATAGATTTTCTCTTGTATATTCATGGGTTTTGTTTTAATTCCATATTAACCAACACAGTGGACGCTTATGCATCATCCCATACACTGACATTCCTGTAACTTTACTGTTTTTTTTAAATCTAAATCAATTGCTAATTGTTATTAGACTGTAATTAACAGAGTTTTTTTTTTTTTAAGTTATTTTTTCGCATATTATCTGTGAGTAATAACTAGTATTATAGTATGTTCAAATGTGAGAAAACATCAGATTAGCAGCATTAACCTCCTGAGACCCAGGAAAATTAAAATTTTAGCATTATTCCATTAAACAATTGTTTTGATTGGAAACCGCATAATGCAACAGTTTATTTTGTTTGTTTGTTTTTTTGTTTTAGATACATTAAAAATAAATAAATAAATAAATATGTATGTATATATATATATATATATATATATATATATATATATATATATATATATGTATATGTGTGTGTATATGTGTATGTTTTTTTTAATGGAATGCACTTTGCAATGGACAGCAAGTAAAACTGTCAAACTTTTGTCTCCTACAGAGGACAAAAATGCATTGCTGGGTCTCAGAAGGGTAAAAATGTTTTTATTTCATAGTTTTCATATGGTATGTCAGTAAATGCATGTTTCTTAGCTTCAGAAATTAAACACATAGTGTTCAGTTGAGTGAACATTTTTGTAACTCCATGAAAAATAGGTCCATAAAAAATAAATAAATAAAAATAAAAATCAATCACATTGTTTTGTTCATGCCTAAAGAGGAATAAAAACACTCAGGTAAAAAAAATCTTGATTAAGGTTCTCATAATTCATGCATGAAACGGTTAAACTCAGTGATTACAAGACAGAAAATGAACACAAAATAGGATTGAGTATCATATAGTCTCTCCAAATGGTAAGAACCAAGTTGAAATGGTAATTGACTGTGAATTACAGTCTGCAACTTGTAGGTTATGCAGTGTCATATTTTGGTGAGCATAGCCCTGCATTTGTGGTTATTGGACCTTTGTATTTGTGTTATAGGTTTGAGCTTGGGCTGCACCAGGTCAACAGCATTTCCATTTGGCATTGCTTCACTTCAAAGTATAGAGGATACAGCTGGAAAGTCTCCCCAAGGTTGAAACCTAAGGAGCAAGATGTCAATCACGAACACTCCTACAAGCAATGATGCCTGCCTGAGCATTGTGCATAGCCTTATGTGCCATCGACAGGGAGGAGAGAGTGAAAGCTTTGCTAAAAGAGCAATTGAAAGTCTTGTCAAGAAGCTGAAAGAGAAGAAAGATGAGTTGGATTCTCTCATCACAGCCATCACTACAAATGGAGCTCATCCAAGCAAGTGTGTAACTATACAGCGAACCTTGGATGGACGTTTACAGGTATATTGGCACATATAAATAAAGAAAAAAAAACTTTCTTGTGATGCTACTTTAAATTATATGCAAAAACTGTACCTCAAGCATTATCTGAGCTGTCTTTTCTGTGCTTTAGGTGGCTGGGCGCAAGGGTTTTCCCCATGTAGTGTATGCTCGACTGTGGAGGTGGCCAGACCTACACAAAAATGAACTGAAGCATGTGAAATACTGTCAGTATGCCTTTGACCTAAAATGTGACAATGTATGTGTCAACCCATACCACTATGAGAGGGTGGTCTCTCCTGGCATTGGTACGTATACATCTGATGTGTCATTGTGCGTTCTTTTTATTCCATGAATTTTCATAAACTGATCAGTATGTCTAATCTGTTCTTTTTAATATTTGTTTCAGATTTATCAGGACTGACCCTTTCAAGTTCAGGTAAGTCCCACAATTTTCTTCTTTGCTCTTCAAGTGTTGTGTAAAAAAGTTCATTAGTCAAACCCGTGTTTGCTGTCTTCTGCTAGGTCCACTTTTGGTAAAGGATGAGTATGACTATGATAACCAGCAGTCCCACTCCAGCTCTGAAAGCCACCTGCAGACCATCCAGCATCCCCCATCGAGGCCTGGTCCTCAAGAGACTTTCAGCACCCCAGCACTCCTCCCCCCTTCAGAGGGCAGCAGCTCAGCTTCAACCTCTGCATTCTCTACAATCACTGCTGGACCTTCAAGTGAGATATTCATAGCAACAAAACACATATTCATACTGAGGCCAAATGACATTCGTTAAGTGCATGATGTATCGGCTGTACCGAAGCCAGTGTCTGTGTACAGGACTTTATTATTATTATTATTATTATTATTATTATTATTATTATTTTTACTCAGAAGTGTTCACCATTTAGTATGTGCCATTCCTGTTTTTATGTAGATTTTATTACATTTTTAAGTGGAGCTGCACAATTAATCATAACCACTGTGTCAGCCTGTCCAGTTATATAAGGACAGAAGGCTGGACTTTAAAGGTCCAGTGTGTGTGGTGATAATTTTGGATTTAGTGAAACTGAGCAGAGAGGTGTTGAACACTGAAGTGAAAACACTACATTTTTTTAAAAAAAGGTTTTGTATTATTTACGGTAGTTAAAGTTTCTGTTTTACACATTCTAAAACAGTAGTCTGTGTATTTTACTCAATAACCAGGTAAGCATATAATATACAATATTGCAGCATTGTCTGTAATCACAGCCCTATTTTTATGTAACTATCTCTAATGTGTTGTGTCTAGATGTGATACGATTTGCTTTTCTTTAATGTACTTCTTTTAATAATGTATGACTGCTTTTACAAGCCCAAGGGACACTTCAGCCTTTTGTATGTAAAACTCAGACTGAAGTATCACAGTAAAGTATTCACACATTATTTCAATAAGAAGAGAGAAAAGGGCTTTTATCCAGGTGTTGAAGTTCAGTCTTTGATCAGACTGATATGCTGAAACCACCAACATAATAAACATCTGTCTGTGTCATAGCGTTGAGCTTTAGTGTCCAGAAATATTAATATTACTACAATTGTAACGCATAGTTACAGACTGTTGCATTTCGTGTTCCCAGATCCTACTCCCAACTGGAGCAGAGGCAGCAGTTTCACCCCAGCAGTGCCCCAACACCAGAATGGGCATCTACAGCATCACCCCCCTATGCCTCACACCGGCCATTACTGTGAGTGTCTTTAATTCAGAACTTAATTCTGGAAAGTGCAGCATACAGTGGAAACTGCTTATGGTGATTGCATTTGTCTGGGTTAAATTGATCACTGTAAGAGGGTGACTATTACAACCCTTTTAGTTTCTTAGCCATCTGTAAGTCTGCTGCTTGGTTTTATTGCTGAGAATCTGTTATTAAACATTTTCTGATTGTCTTTTTTAATGATAGTGAGGCATATTTAATAATACATTTTTATCTCTGCTTATTTACTTGTGCAGTTTTTTAAAAACAAACCAGTCAACTGAAATATTTGTCTGCCTTTTAGTTTACGAGGACGTGATGTGACTGGGAATTATTGATTGGCTTTTTGGATACTTTCTCTGTGTGCAATCAAGCTCTATTTTTTATTTTATTTTTTTAATTATTTTTATTTATTTATTTTTTACTTTTGTTTTTTAATTTTTAAAATCTTTTTATTTCTTATTTTTATTTCTTCTTCCTCCTATTATTATCATTATTATTATTATTACTATTATTTTATTTCTTATTTTTTTATTAAAACAACTAACTAACTAACTAAATAAATAACTAAAGTTCTATTTTAAGCAGTGATTTATACATGAAGTTCATGTAGCTCCAGCTTCGGATATGACAAAAAACAAACCAAGTGAGCACTGTAAACAGACTACTTGATTATTTAGAGCATTTGAATTGGATTCTGTTTCAAGATTTTGGCATCATATAAGTAAGTGACATACTGTGAACACTGTAAGCAGATTCCACTGGATTAAACCTGAAGAAGCAATTCATTTTTAAAACTGCTGGACTTATTTTGTAGGGTCAGTTACCAATGAAATTGCGTTCCAGCCCCCCATATCCAATCATCCTGGTGAGTATTGAGTACAGACAGTTGAGTTTTTTATCATGCAGATATAATTAGTCGAACCTCATTGAGCAGGGGTTGTGTGTGGTTTTGTTCCAGCGCCAGAGTACTGGTGCTCCATTGCCTACTTTGAGATGGATGTCCAGGTTGGGGAGACATTTAAGGTGCCCTCAACATGCCCGATAGTGACGGTGGATGGCTATGTAGACCCGTCAGGAGGAGATCGCTTCTGCTTGGGTCAGCTGAGCAACGTTCACAGGACAGAGAACATAGAGAGAGCAAGGTACGTGAGCGCAGCATCTGAGGTGGAATGGTACAGAACGGAGGCCGTGACGTCCCACTGTTCATGCTCTGTTCTTCCTTCTACCTCAGGCTTCACATCGGCAAAGGAGTGCAGTTGGAGTGCAAAGGTGAAGGAGATGTGTGGGTACGCTGCTTGAGTGACCACGCAGTGTTTGTACAGAGCTACTACCTCGACCGTGAGGCTGGACGTGCCCCAGGAGACGCAGTTCACAAGATCTACCCCAGCGCTTACATCAAGGTGAGGCCGTAGTACAAGTACACGACCAGTGAATGTTGGTCTGAGTACTGAGAAGTTTTACATGAAACACAGTCTGATCAGTCAATAATAATGCACTTAAAACAGAGTCATGTTCCACTGATAAAGTCATATATGGGCCCAATCCCAATTCACCCCTTAGCCCCTCCCCCTTGGACCTTGCACTTGGCACTACCCCTTTGAAACGGAGTTCTAAGGGGTAATGGTTGAAACATTCTCCTATGAATTGGTCCAACCCTTCCAGACCTGTTACATCATCATCAGTCACAGATGCCACTATAAACAGATGCAACAGCTTTGTTTCTGAAAGTATTCCCCATGCGGTCAGCAGCTGGAACCGTCTCTGTTCCATGGGCTTTGGTCATCTTTTTGTGTCTATCAACCACAAACCACAGAAATGTGATCTATAACACATTGAAACGGCATTAAACGGATGATCAAATGGTTAAGTTGTTTACAAAGAAAATCCATACATTTGTGTTTCTTTCATCATACTGCTGCACTTTTTTGCTATGTTTACCTCCATCTTGCCAATGATTTAAACAGAATTATGGGAAATTTCTCCTACCCCCCTAGTCGTAGTGTGGTCCTGGAACATCTCCGTTTGGAGGGTCAAACAGCCCTCCCCCTTAACCCTTCACCTCCATCTAATCAAGAATTGGGACAACACTACCCCTTCACGTGTACCCGCAAAATGGAGGGTTAGGGGTACGGGGGAGGGGCCAAGGGATGAACTGGGGTTGGGCCATGGACTTTAAAGGAGTGAGTTGAGTTCTCCTCCAGTAAAAGTCCCGCCCACTTCTATTGTTCAATTGATCTGCATCCAGACCACAGAACTGGAACAGAACAGAACCTGACAACCTCACAAATTCACCTGGGGATCAGATTGAACAGACACTGACGTACAGGGACACTGTTTTTTTTTGTTTTTTTTCCAATGCTGACTGTTATGTACATAAGACCTTAAATTACCTGGAGGACTGTTAAGGATTGGTCCTCCACATGGACAGTCAGAGGCTCATGTTGAGTAGGGCTGTGTATCAGCAAGAATCTGGCGATACGATACAAATCACAATGCTAGGATCATGATACGATATATCACAATATATCACGATACTGTTAAAAGGGCAATTTTTTTTGTTTCATTTTTAAAATGATTTTTTCCTTGAAGAATTGAATTACAGCAGAAATATACACAAATACTAAACACAATTTTATTTGATCAAAACAGGATCTAATGCTATATCACAAAATGTTCCTGTGTTCAAACTTAAATTATGTTTTACAGACATTACAGATTATGATCCTGTTCAAATGTTCATATTCTATTAGTACAGAACTAACATCATAACATTATTTTAGTTCAGTCCCAACAAAGGAACTAACGTTATTTAATACAAGAGTGTTAAACAATAAAAAACAAAAAAGAAAAACCAAAATGAACCTCCACAATATCTGCATTTGAATAAATACCTAAAAATATCGATACAGTAGTTTTTAATATCGATACAGTATTGTGAAATTAAATATCATCATATATTGCAGAACCAATATTTTCTTACACCCCTAGTGTTGAGTCCATCTCGTCATCAGATTGTAACGTTGTGGTGTCTCTTGTAGGTGTTTGACTTGCGTCAGTGCCACAGGCAGATGCAGCAGCAGGCGGCGACGGCTCAGGCGGCGGCTGCGGCCCAGGCAGCAGCGGTGGCTGGAAACATTCCTGGACCTGGCTCCGTGGGAGGCATCGCTCCTGCCATCAGTGAGTGTTGTTACAAACACACTTAACCTTTGACAAACATACTATTAGGACTGCTTCACAGCATCACCCGCAATCCAAGGGAATGTCCTGTTTTCAGCCTCGCAAATACACCATCATGTGAACAAATCAATCTCAGCCAGTGCTGGGTTTTGTCAAATATGCTGGTAGTTATTTTCTTAAAGGGCTCATATTTCTGTAAACCCACTTTTATTAGTCTGTGGTTCATTTATTTGTGTATTTGGACCCTAATAGTTCATACAGTTTGAATTTGAACCCTCCAGCTGCTGCAAAACTATCTTTATATTCATTTGGGCAAAAATCCAGTGGATTTCTACAACCTGTTTTAATTCCTTCTTAATTTGTTACATTTTATATCTCGTTCCGTCTCCACATTTGCACATATCAGGTCCAGACCTCAGACAAACATTTCTCCAGTATTTCTTCATAATTGTTTGTGAGCAGCAGCGGTTGTAGTCCATACCGAAAATATGTCCAAAGTTGGAGTCCATTACCTAAAATGTTCAGTTGTTGGTTCAAAGAGACAGAGCAGCACAGCCAACAACCTGGAGGGGGGGGGGGGGGGGGGGGGGGGGGCTGAAGTGGCTCATGTGCATTTAAAAAGCCAGCGCTCCAAACCACCTTTTTGGTGTCATTACTCAGAAATAGGGTTGAAGATGGACCTGTGGAGTTGAATAAATGAAGAATTCAGACCCAAGCAGAGCATTTACAGTTTATGGAGACCTCAGGGAAATGTTGGAAAATAAAGAATTCCATTTAAAAAAGCAAAATATCACTCCTTTAAAGCAAAGCTGTTCAGTCAGCACCAACTGATTCCCATCAAGTGTTAAAGTATATACTAACTAACTCACATCCACTGGCCACTTTATTAGATACACCTGGTACTGGACAGGTGGACTGAATAAAGCAGCCTGTGAGTGTATTATACTATTGATTTCAAGCTTTTATTTTAGCTGTGAGTTTAGATAGGGTTCCCACTTGCATATGATTTTTGTAGGGTTTAAAAGACATTGGATAAGTACTAATTCAAAGCTTGTGAAAAAATGAACCCTTAAAGACCCACAACAATTTTTGTCACAGTTTCCAAAAGATTTATGTTGTACCTTACCCAAGTGACTTATCACCATTTGTTATAATATCATCTGCTGCATTTATCATTTTTCTGTGAAAATCAGGTATTTTCCTCTATTTAATTCATGGATCATATAGATGTTCAGAAAACTCAGAATCAATTTGAATGTTTTTATTGTAAAAACAGTGATAACTGAAGAAAAAATGACTTTTTCAGTCCAATCTGTCATTAACTGAACATAAACCCAGTGTGTCCATCCACTGTCATTGATCCAACTCCACGGGTTTTACTGGTGAATCAAGGTTGTAGAAGATGACGGTGTTAAATTATGAAATGAAACTGTATGAACAGCCTTAATTCCAACAGGATCTAAAGTCTTTGTGGTTGGTCTACAGTGCAGTGAATGTGTGGCCTTTTTCAACTTCTACAGATTTAACGTATCCAACGTGTCTGTCCATGTTTTGGACGTTATCGTCTCTCTGATGTAAATGATTCCCCTGCAGGTTTGTCTGCTGCCGCAGGCATCGGCGTCGATGACCTGCGCAGACTGTGCATCCTGAGGATGAGCTTTGTCAAAGGATGGGGGCCGGACTACCCTCGGCAAAGCATCAAAGAAACGCCCTGCTGGATCGAGATCCATTTACACCGAGCTCTACAGCTGCTGGATGAAGTCCTGCACACCATGCCCATAGCTGACCCGCAACCTCTGGACTGAGCCGGATCAGAGACATAAACTGTACATAAATAAAAACAAACAAAAAAAGAAGAAATTGGGGGGAAAAAATTCAGCCTGCAAGCGCTCCACCTCCAGGTGTAAAGTATCTGAGGGGAAGTGCACACAGGGACGCCCCGCTGAGTAGGTGGTAGGACTAGGAACAGGACAGGAAGACCAGCAGGACAGTCCAGATCCACTGAGTTCTCAGATCCAGCCTCTGGCCTCAACACAGACTCCAGAACAACAGCCGGAGAACTTGGGAGTCAGCGCCGGGAACATTCTACACCCAGAACTGAAGCAGCGACTCAAAGCTGACAAATACTAAAACCCCTGAACATCCACACTGAGGCGATGAAACGCAGAAAGAGTCTGGAGAAGTGGACCAAGAAAAGTCTGCTGGTCCTTCTGTCCACATCTGGAGTGACCCTCCTGTTTCTGAGCCTGTTAAAGGTCCAGTGTGTCCCACACAGAAGATTCAATCACACAAACTGGACAGACTCCTAATTGTGTTCTGTTGGTTTTCTTTTCACATGGAGGGAGGGGGTCGCCGTTCACAGACCACCATGTGTCTACACTTTCACAGTCCAACCCAGAATGAATATCCCCTTCAGTAAAAACCCAGCATGAAACAGGGACTTAAAGAGGCTGATGGGACAGCTCAGTCCTCTTAGTCCTCTTCTACAGACCAAATAGGACAGTAGACCCTGGGGCCACTGGGGGGGCGTAGACACCAGTGATCAGGAAGATTCAGCTACAGCTGTATTTTACAAAAGCAATCCACAAATCTCTAAACCAGGGGGGTCAAATATACGGCCCATTGGAGACAACCGGCCCACCAGAGGGTCCGGTCGGTCCGGCCCACCAGAGGGTCCGGTCCGGCCCACCAGAGGGTCCGGTCCGGCCCGTGGGTTGAATCTGTGAAATGCAAAAATGACAGTAAAAACATTAAGTCACTGTCAAACTCATTTTAGTTCAGGTTCCACGTCAACTGGATCAGACAGTAAAATACTACCACAATAACTGAGAAATAATGACATTGTTTTAGTATGAAAAAGTAAAATTACATGAGAATGTTTCCATTCCTACCTTTTCACAACCATAAAATGTCTGGGAAAAAAAATCAGTGTAATTGTACCAATATTCAGCCTGTTGTTAAATGTTTAGTGTATTTGTAGATCCACTGGGATCTGTATGTGGAAATGTACTTGTGGAAATGATAAACAAAGGCAGAATATTAGTAAAATTGCATTTATTTTTCTTAAGAAATTTCAGGTTGTTCATGTTATTCACTTTTTTTGTAGGTCGAAACGTTCTCATGTCATTTTACTTTTTTCACTCTTAAACGATAGAGAAATGTTTTTTAGACTGAAGTTAGTATTTGTCAATATTCGTGGGTGATTCTGTTCTTATTGGAGTGGTCTGATCCACTTCAGATCAGAACCTGGACTGATCCACTTCAGATCAGAACCTGGACTGTACTGACTTTGACAGCCCTGGTCTAAACGGGTCGGTTTTCCAGCTGACCTGCCTGGTGCCACGGTAACGGCAGCTGATTTCCTTCTGTTTTTCGGCGGATGCACTGGACCTTTAAGAGGTCTCTCCGAGGCGCGCGGACGTCCTAAGTGGACTCAGACCTGGGGTGTCCTGCTGGTCCGGTCCAGTCCTCCGTCAGGGCCCCCACAGATCAGGACGTTTCTGTAAAATCACCTTCTTCATTACTCTTGTTCTTGTTCGATGTAATCTTAAATATTTTCAGTGCTGACGGTTCTTGTTGGATGTTTTTTATTCATATGGGCCCCTTCTTCAAACAGTGAGTCTGAGGCTGTCTGTGAAACGGTTCGAACACGACTCAGAGCCCCAAACTATTCATAGAATCAAATATGTACAAAAGAGAGGGGTTTTATCCCACATCAGCATAAATGATTTGTATTAGTTTGTTTTTTTTTCATTAGACGCCCACATAGTGTCCATTAGCACTTTATTCATTTGAGTATTTGTCTTGTTCCATAGTGTCACTCGTCGTGTATTCATGCATCCTTCTAGCGTAGCTGAAAAGGCTTTTATTGCAGACGATCTCAGCCAGATCAATTGAAAAATGGTTTAAAGGGATAATTTTTTAAAATGAGGTTGTTTTTTTTTCTAAATATCAAACGCCGTCCTCTTTTGGAGGAGGTTGTTTGGAATTGGTTCAGTGTGGAGAGCACAAACGTGGACTGTGGTTTGTTTTCAGAGCTTGTTTGGTCGTTTTTAGGCTGAGTATCGTTTTAACCCATAAAGACCCACTGTTACGTCTGTGGCAGTTCCCAAATGATTTTTTTTTTTCTCTATCATTAACTTTTCTTCAGTGATTTATCACCGTTTATCCTAATAATATGGTCAGTATTTTGCATTAAGTGAAAATCAGGTATTTTTCTACATTTAATTTAATTATCCTGATTGATGTCCATAAAAGCTCAAAAATAAATTAAGAATTAAGAAGCTTTATTGTCACATTAACCCTCCGGTATCCAGGTGTGCCTTTTAGGCACACTTTGCTCTTCGTGTTAAAAAGCTTCATATTATTTTTCACAATTTAAATAAGGTTAGAAATCCAAAGTTCATTTTTGCCTGATCTTTTAAATTCTGGCCACCAACTAAAATCTGTACATTTTAAACAAAAGAAAATTACAAGACTAGCATCTGTCTCCCAAGTGTGCCTAAAACGCACTATTTCTTCCATTTGATATGTATGATTAGGGCTGACCTTGATTTACAAAAATAAAATCAAATTACAGCAGAAAAATAAATCAATACTTAATATTTAATAGTTTGATTTATAGGTGTGCATTTTACACACTCTTGGTGACAGATGCTAGTATTTTTGAACATTTGACCTAGCACCAAAAGTAATAATGCAGATTAACCAATATTGCTGTTAATCATTGACATATGCCAGGCTGCAAAAATCAAATAATATATGATCCACTTTTTATGTAGTATATTGAAAAAATAATAATTTTTGGGGTTTTTTGCATCCAAAAAAATGGTTTGTTTACATTACAAACACACCATTTATAGGGTTAAAAAATGTGACAATTATGGAGTATTTGGTATTTTCATTTACAGCTCTAGTTGATGAAATAGAAAAAAAGTGTAAAAGAATTAAAAACTAGAAGCACTCGGAGAGCACAGACCTCCGCCAAGGCTGATCAGTGGCCCCCCCCACCCCCGATCACCACCAAAATTTAATCATTCCTTCCTTATCCCATTTCCAACAAACCCTGAAAATTTCATCAAAATCTGTCCATAACTTTTTGAGTTATGTTGCACACTAACGGACAGACAAACAAACAAACCCTGGCAAAAACATAACCTCCTTGGCAGAGGTAACAAACTGCATGAAAATTTTTTTTGACATTATTCCACAAGTGTGCCAAAAATGCACACTTGGGGCTTAGTAAGGGCTTTTCTGGACGGGATACCGGAGGGTTAAGACAAGGCATCAACATGATGAAATTCAGGCTGCTCTTCAGGTCAAAGTAAATGGAGCTTAACATAAAAACATACACTATATCCAAAAATAAAGTTAGCAAACACAAAGTAAAAGTAGCTAGACAATAAAAACACACACCTATCGACACTTAAAGTTGAGGGTTATTACATCAACAACAGAGAAAATGGAGGAACAAGTGTCCTTTTCAGTCCAATCTGTCATGAACTGAACATAAACCCACTGTGTCCATCCACTGTCACTGATCCAACTCCATGGGTTTCACTGGTGAATCAGTGTTGTAGAAGATGATGGTGTTTCCATGGTAACTATGGAGCCTCTGAATGTCCAAATGGGTCATATCTGATGACCATGAAAAGATGAAGAACTGTATTTTACACCAATTATTGACATGGATTGATAAAATTAGTGGATCAGCAGGTATTAAACGGTTTAGATCAGTAGAAGGTTCTGGACACCAGTGGGCGTTTGGGTCTTTATGGGTTAAATATGTGAGCATTCGGACGGCTCCTTAAATCCATGTGTCAGAATATCAGAATACTACTTCCTGTTACCCGTATTTCACAATAAAATACGCTATAGCTTGTTTATTACTTCTGGTGAAACGAAAGAATCCTGTTATTTTTATATAAACGCACAATTCTTTGGTCCAACATCTGATGCAAATAAAAAAAAAAAAAAAAGCTGAGCTACAGTTCCCTTCATTCAGTGAAACGGGTTCACGATCCAGTGTCGAACAGTCCAGAACCTGAACCACTACTGAACCACTACTGAACCAGTACACAATAGATCTGTACTAAAAGAGTGCATGCAGTCATTAAAAAGTGAATAAAAAATAACATCACATTTATTGTCGTTCAGTGACTTTGCCGTCCTGCGACAGGAAGTAGTATTAGGAGTGTTGTGTCGAAGGGCTGGGGTTTGAATCATTGGTTGGTTATTAGCAGATGTGTTACTGTGGCGATGATTTAGTGCCAGAATTCACATGCATAGAAACCATAATCAGAGCACATAAATCCCACTCTTCTTTGCACACCTGCTGTCCTTCTGTGTGCCGTCTAAGAGCTCACAGTTGCTGAATGTTGTCACTGGGGGGCGGGCATTAACCCTTTCATGCATGAATTATTAGAACCTTTGTCAAGATCTTTTCTTGAGTGTTTTTATTCCTCATTAGGCATGAAAAAACAATGCAATTGAGGTTTTTTTTTTTTTTTTTCAAGGATTTACAAAAATGTCCACTCAGCTACACCATGCATTTTATTCTTGAAGCGCAGAAACATATATTTAACCCTTTCATGCATGAATTATGAGAACCTTATCAAGATTTTATTTGTGTTTTTATTCCTCTTTAGGCATGAAAAAAAAACAATGAGATTGAATTATTATTATTCTTTTAAATTAACCTATTTTTCATGGAGTTACAAAAATGTCCACTCATTTGGACACCGTGTGTTTAATTTTTGAAGCAAAGAAACATCTATTTAAACGCAATATCAGAAAGTGAAACTGAAAACTATGAAACAAAAGCATTTTTAATGCAGCTAATCTGATGTTTTCTTACCTTTTAACATATTCTAATACTAGTTCTTACTCACTTCATGGAGATAATATTAAAAAAAACCGTTATATTTAAGAAAACTTAATTTCAGTCTAATAACTAGCAACTGATTTACACTCAATCATGTCACTGCAGATCAGGTTTATCAAGAACATAAAGTTACAGTAATGGTATGAATTTCAGTGTATTATGGGATGGTGCACAAGTGTCCACTGTGTCGGCTGATATGGAACTAAAACAACAAAACCCATGAATATACAAGAGAACAGCTGGAGAGTACCTGTCTACTGTAGTGACCAGTATGCATGAAAGGGTTAAAACCCAATATTAGAAAGTGATATGAAAACAATGACATAAAAACATATTTAATGCTGCTCATCAAATGTTTTCTCACGTTTTAACATACTCTAATACTAGTGAGGACTCGATTGATTGTTTTGATTGATGTATTTATTACAAATATGAATGTCAAAACAGAAGAAAATAAATAAAACACTTAAAAATAAGACATAAAACATTCGAAAAGGAGTGAGAAGAAGCATAACGTATAAAATCCCACTCTTTAAATAATTAATAACAGTAAGAATCTTCCTAGTTCATGGAGATAATATGCAAAAAAAAAAAAAAACTTAATTACAATCTAACAATTAACAGTTGATTTAAAGTCAGACATATCACTGCAGATCAGATTTATCAAGAACAGCAAAGTTACAGTAATGGTCTGAATGTCAGTGTATTATTATGGGATGGTGCAGAAGTTTCCACTGTGTCGGCTGATATGAAACTAAAACAACAAAACCTGTGAATATACAAGAGAACAGCTGGAGAACTGTCCACTGGAGTGAACGCTGTGAATGAAAGGGTTAAATACAGTCCCTCTCCCTCTGATTGGTCAGTTAAGGAACCTGCTGTCTCCGGGTCAGAACCAATCCGAAGCAGACGAGGGCGGGTCATCCGGTGCCATCCGGCATCGGCCTCTCCGCTGACTCTAGACGGTCAAAGTTTTGTATTTGTGTCTGCTTCTCCACACTGCAAAAATCTAAATCAAACCCCACGAAGGCGGGGTTCACCCTGGACATGTTACCAGTTCATTGGCTAACATGTAGACAGTAGGTTTCTAAACTGACCAATCAGAGGGACAGGGGTTCTGTGTAACCCTTTCATGCATGAATTCTGAGAACCTTAGTCGAGATTTTTTCCTGAGTGTTTTTATTCCTCTTTAGGCATGAAAAAACAATGCAATAGAATTTTTTTTAATAAACCTGTTTTTATGAAGGTAAATTTGTTTCTTTATTGCTTTAACTAAAAAAAAAAAGTCAATTAAAAAAAAAAAAGTGTTTGAATGCAAAAAAAAAAAAAAAAAATTACGATCCAAAAAATTGCATTTGAACACTTTTTTCTTTGAAGTGAAATTTTTTTTTTTAAATAGATTTTTTTTTTTTTAAATGGAAATATTTTTTTTGATTAAAGCAATAAAGAAACAAATCTACCTTCTTAATTTTTGTAGAGTTCCAAAAATGTCCACTCCGCTGGACACCATGTGTTTAACCCTCTCATGCATGAATTATGAGAACCTTAGTTGAGATCCCCCCCCCCCCCCCCCCAAGTGTTTTTATTCCTCTTTAGGCATGAAAAAAACAATGCAATAGAATTTTTTTTAATAAACCTGTTTTTTATGAAGGTAAATTTGTTTCTTTATTGCTTTAACTAAAAAAAAAAAATTCAATTAAAAAAAGTGTTTGACTGCAAAAAAAATTACGATCCAAAAAATTGCATTTTAACACTTTTTTTCTTTGAAGTGAAATTATTTTTAATTGATGGTTTATTTATTTTTTTTTAAATGAAAATATTTTTTTGGGGGTAAAGCAATAAAGAAACAAATCTACCTTCATAATTTTTTGTGGAGTTCCAAAAATGTCCACTCCGCTGGACACCATGGGTTTAATTTTTGAATATCAGAAAGTGATATACAAAATCGAAACATTTTTAATGCAGCTAACTGGATGTTTTCTCACGTTTTATCATATGCGCAATTTTTTATTAGCAATTGATTTACACTCAAACATGTCACTGCAGATCAGGTTTATCAAGAACAGTAAAAGTTAAAGTAATGGTCTGAATGTCAGTGTATGGGATGATACATAGGCGTCCACTGAGTTAACTCATATCGAACTAAAACAACAAAACCCATGAGTATATTCGAGAACAGCTGTCCACTGTACTGACCAATATGCATAAAAGGGTTAATGCCCCCTGCAACCCCCCCCCCCCCCCCCCCCCCCCCCCCCCCCCCCAGAGTGACAAAATTCAGCAACTGTGAGCCCTTAGAGCACAGGTGTCAAACATGCGGCCCGGGGGCCAAATCTGGCCCGCCAAAGGTTCCAATCCGGCCCGCAGGATGAAAGTGCGAAAATGAACCTGAACAGTCCAGGTTGTCCGAGTCATTTTGGTTCAGGTTCCACATACAGACCAATGTGATCTACAGTAAAAATAACAACACAATAACACATAAATAATGACAACGACACATTTTCTTTGTGAAAAATTTAAGTGAAAAAATAAGATTAGAAAATGTGAAAATATTTACATTTTCAAAATTATTTTTTCACAATAAAATACAAATAAATACATAAATAAGAACAACCTGAAATGTGCAGTTTGAACACTATTCTGCCTGTTACTGAATGTTTTGTGCATTTATGGATCCACTGTGATCTGAGTTGTGTTCATAATAAGAGATGGAATATTGTAGAAATTGTTCAAATTTTAGTTCCAAACTCCAAAATTTTAACAATATTCTGCCTGTTACCAAATGTTTATGGAACACTGTGTGTAAATGTACATGTATAAATAACACTGGGTTACAAAAAAATGTTTTTTTGCAAGTTGTCTAGGTTTTTTCAACTGAATTAGGACCATTTTGCACCGCTAAATCCAAAAATGACATCTGTTTTTCTCAATCAGGTCAGGTTTTTTTGCTAATTTGATTTTGAAAAATTTTGATCTTCTCACAAAATTGATTACATTTTTGTGACTTTATCAGTTGTTTTTTTTATATAGTTCTCACCCAAAATAGGTTTTAAGAGAAAAAAAATCCTTTTCTAGGTACAATGGTGTATTCACCGCAGATGTAGCAGAATACGTCAGGCTTATTTTTGCAAGATCTTCCAGTCGAAGCCATTTCATTCACCTGTAATATTAAAAAAAACATTAATCATAAATTGGCAAAAGTAAAATCTTCAGAACTCGTTTATTGCGAGAAATATGAAAGAATTTTGTATCATATGATGTGACAATGCCCATAAATGTAAGCAAAAATGTTAAAAAGCCAATATGTAGCATAGTTCAGAAAGTTGACCTGATTGAGCAAAATTAATGTGATTTTTGGATTCAGCACACCAAAATTATCCTAAATCGGCTCAAAAAACTTAAACAATAAATTTGTTGTTGACCAGTGTAATAAGTCGAGGCATAATATTGTTAAAATTGCACAAATTTTTCAAATGAAATTTCAGTTTTTTCAGGTTATTCACATCTTTTTTTTTTTTTAATGTAAATATTTTCATAATTTAATTAATTTTGTGCTAAAACAAAAAGAAAAACTTGGATTTGTCATTATTTATAGATTATTAAGTTAGTATTTTACTGGTCTGGCCCACTTGAGATCAGATTGGGCTAAATATGGCCCCTGAACCAAAATAAATTGAGAATGACACCTTTGCTTTAGAAGGTACAGAGAATGACAGCGAACATGCAGAGTGACGGTGGGCGTTCTGCGCTCTGATTATGGTTTCTATGTGTGTGAATTTTGGCGCTAAATTCCTGCCGTACTTCATCGTCACCTGGTTTGATTTGAGGACATTGAACCATTAAAACATCTGAGCAAAGGACGCAGAGGAATTAACTGTGAGAGGAAGCGTAAGCCATACTGATGCCAAATAAACCTGATGGGAGTGGAAAGGTTCACCGCCGCCGCCGCAGTCATGTCAGTGTCGCGTTGCTCGGTTTTAATTCTCAACTGAATGAATTTTAGTGTTTGCTCAGCACTATCGATCTGATGATATTTTGGTATTTGGAGCTCTGTTTACTTCCAGCTGTTGCAGTATTTTCTACTTTTGCTACCTTTACAGTGAGAAACCGTAAAAATGAAATGATTCAAAAAAAAAAAAAAAAAAAACGAAAAAAGCTGTACATTCTTCGGGAAATGCAAGTTCATGTTCACGGCTATCTTTATGATTACGTCATACATTCTGAATCCATACTGAGTTTGAATGATATTGGTGTTTATATGTATGAATATGTTTGAATAAAATTTAATGCGCTAACGCTGTTGTTGTCGGACCCACAATATGCAATACTTTCACTTATTTACCTTTATTTATTTATTTTTTTGGATTTTTGTTTTTTTCTAAATGCTTAGTTTTAGTTTAGTTTCAGTATTAATTTGAGGGTTTTTTTTTTTTTTTTTTTTTAACTTTTTATTTATTCCACCCATATAAAACACATGGAGATGTAAAAAAATCACACCAGCCTCAGTCTATAAATCACTCGATCCATATCACATTACTTTCACTCATAACTACTTATACTACGCCTTTTACATATAGGTCCAAAACATGTCAAGGTCATATCTATTTTACACAGATACCAACAACATTCTTGAAATCTGACTTCTAATATTCCACCAGCACAAATAAATGTATTTGCAAAACCAAAAGAGGTGCTACTGAGGAAAAGAAATAGAATAAAATAATTGAGTTACAAAAAAAAAAAGCAATATTAAAAACAAAAAGAGGTATTTAGAGCTCTTGTATCGCTTGAATTATTGGTTTCCATCTTCTCTCAAATTTTTCTAGTTTCAGTTGTAACCTTGCAGTAGTTTTTTTTTCCATTATAACAACCTTTTTTACTTTGTCTATCCATTGCGTTATGTTGGGGGGGGGTGGTGGTGGTTTCAGCCAGTTAATTGTGATCATTAGGGACCGAGCCGAAAGGTAAGGCCCTCTCACACAGTGAGAGGCCTTGCCCGCAAGCAAGGCCCTATTGTTATTCGTTCTTTTTTTAGTTTTTTTTCCGCCGTCACTTTGAACTGGATTTTGACCCTGTAAACATGTTCAAAAACTCACCAAATTTGGCACATGTCAGGCCTGGCGAAAAATTTTATAAAATGAAAAAATTAACCCCATAGGTGCCAAAATGGGCTCTCTAGCGCCACCGATGTGAAAAAAACGGAAACAGCCCTAGTGGCCAGTAGGAATGTCGTAGAGACATGGAACCAGTGCCAAAATGTTTGTTGGATGAAGCACTACAAATGATACACGGATGCCCCTAACCTAACTCCAACAGGAAGTTCGCAATATGCCTTTGAAAGTTACTCTACGTTTCTGCAATTACTGCTTATTCATTTCAGGATTTTGAAATTCCCACAAGTCTGCAGAATCCAAAAGTGAAAGAATTTTTCAGATATGATCTACGGTTATGGAATAATGCCGATTTTTTTGAAGACTATGTTTAGTTTCACGTTTAACAATAAGAAAATCCCTATATAATACTTACCAGTGCACTTATGCATGTGTCTGGCAATAGACTAATGGCTAGAGCACTAGTCTGTAGTGCAGGAGTCCTGGGTTCAAACCCCAGGCAGGGTACTGAATTCCCCCCCCCCCTCACATTTTAAAACAGGTTTTGCTGCATTATATTGTGGATATTGAACATTTTGCACACATTATAAGGTACAAGGAGTAAGTGTTTTCAAAATAAAACCCCTATTAAAAATAATACATAATGTCTATTACATAACTTCTTTTCATTTTTATGACCAAACGCTCAACTGTTTGTTCAGTGTTTCTTCATTCAAAAGTACTCTTTCTCACAGACACACATGCTCACACAACAGGGTTTTTCCAAAATAAAAGCCTTAAATGTGGTAAATCATCACTTTTATGCTGAGTTATTCATACAATTTCACTTCATTTTTCAAACTGATTCTTTCTCTCACATACAAAACTAGAAGCACTCGGAGAGCGCAGACCTCTGCCAAGGCTGATCAGTGGCCCCCCCCCCGTGGGCACCCCCACGCCAAGGAGGTTATGTTTTTGCCAGGGTTTGTTTGTTTGTCTGTCTGTCCGTTAGTGTGCAACATAACTCAAAAAGTTATGGACAGATTTTGATGAAATTTTCTGGTCTGCCCCCCCCCCCCCCCCCGTGGGCCCCCCACCTCCGATCACCACCAAAATTTAATCATTTCTTCCTTATCCCATTTCCAACAAACCCTGAAAATTTCATCAAAATCTGTCCATAACTTTTTGAGTTATGTTGCACACTAACGGACAGACAGACAGACAAACAAACCCTGGTAAAAACATAACCTCCTTGGCGGAGGTAACAAATGCACATACACACAGTAGGGTTTCCAAAATAAAAGTCTCATTTAAAGGTGCTGGTGGTTTCAGCAGAGGGTCGCTGGTGTTCTGTACAGATGTAAGGAGGACAGACACTAAAGGGTGGGAACTGGTATGGGGACGGAGAGGTGTGAGTGGAGTTGAGGTGTCGACGGTCACGGGTGGAATATCGCGGGGGAGGCAGAACGCCCGGTGCGAGGTCCCGCCCAATGCTGCTTGCAGCTTTTATTTTCTTTGCTATTACAAGTAAGACTTTCAATAAAAAGCTACAATCTCTGTCTATCAGATCTTCAGGTAATATTCCAAGTATATACAGGGTTAAATCAAGATGTAGGTCAATACCAAGAAATCTTTTTATTTCTGTTTTCACACACTTCCAAAAATCTTTGATCTGTGGGCAATCCCAAAATATATGAGTGAAGTCACCCACCGTTCCACAATTCCTCCAACATAAATCTGATGTTTTACTATATTTTGCAGTGACAAATGGAGTGTTAAAGTAACGCATCTTCACTTTGAGGGTTTTTTAAAAAAATTTTTTTAATATCTTTTCTCTTCTTCGCTGTCGTATTCAAATAAATCCCGTACAGGACTCTGCTGCTTTCTCCCAACTTTAGTCTCCATGTTTTAAGGTAGAGTGGGGACCAGAAGACAACTCTAAACCACAAGTGACGGACCGTTAAATATCATATGGTACCAGCAGCTAAAATTGCTTGAGGGAAATAAATCGATTTTGTATCAATCCGACATTGAAAAAGATGAAAACGAAGGGAATTTTATCCATAATTTTTATCTCTTTTAGTTAGTTTTGTAAGCACACAATACAGTTTCCGTTATTTTTTTCTTTTAATTATAGTTTTTATTTATTTCAGTTAGCGAAAATGTTTTTACAATTCTAGTTTTCATCACTTCGTTAGTTTTCGTTAACGATAATAACCTTGCATCAGACTGGTTCATAAACTTAATTATAATTATTTGTAGGACAACTGTCAACATCATACCTCATGTAAAAAAAAAACATACACTGGGCTGGATATTAAAGTATGATTTTTTTGTTGTTGTTGTTGTGGACGAATGTCGTGGATGATCCCTGGAGTTTCAACTACAACAGACACAGAGTTTGAACAAGAAAACGTTTATTACTGCAAAGACAAGTCACAAATTTTAAGAAAACAACACTAAGAAGCTAGCCTGAGCTGAGATCTGAAATATTCAGAAAACCAAACTACATGTGTCTTTAATAGTTTCTATATTCATCAATACGACACACTAAATGATATTTTTTATAAATATAAAAGTCCCCCAATTATCCTTGTTTTTCATGTAAAATACACAATACAAATCACCCTACACGCATTGGTTTGCTCGCCAATTGAAGAAGAATACATTATATGAAGAAAACTTAACGGTACACGAAAAAAAAGCCACGTGAAATTTGTGTGTTATATATTATCAGATACTATACATTATCCAAAAAAGAGGAAAAGAAAATCACAAAAAGCACTTTAGCCAACATATCTGATAAAATGTTCACCAAAAGAACAAATCATATAATTAGGACACAAATAAATAGATTTTGTAAGTTTTTGATATTTACATATTTTTGTCTTGGGTGAATCAAAAATGAAAAACCTTCCCCAAATGCCACTGCCGAATGCTTGTGCTTGCATTAGAGCGTGCTACACTTGGCCACGACTCACTAGACTGTCAAATGGCACTTGAAAACATCCAAATACAAACGTCAAACGGGTCACAGCGTTCAGAAAAAGAGCATTTGACAGAAAAAGAAACGGAAAAAAAGAATCACAATCATGAGAAAAACCAGTGTTAAAAGGAGCGTTTTCCTTTGGGTCCAGAGACAAACCTGGGCCAAAACTTCAGTTTCAGTAAAAAAAAAAAAAAAAAAAAAAAAAAAAAAAAAAAATCTACAGAAAATGAGAAAAGTTCAATGTCAAAATGACACTTCCAGTTGCTCTGGAGCTCAAATACTACGATGTATTCAACAAAAAAAAGAAAAAAGGGATTTGATTTAAATATGATTGAATTCTGACTTGTTTCAGTCTTCGTTTCTACACATATTTGAATAATAACAGGTCATTTCAGTTTCAGCTAAACCGGTTTGGGGCCTGAATGTGACTTCCGCATCACTGACCTTCACGGTTCTGTGGCGTCACATCCAGTAAACAATAAAACAGCCCTGTTTGTTGTCTCAGCGACGGCGCCTGCGCAATGAAACGTAAGCGCCGGTTGCCTCGTCCGTCTGTAGCCCACCAAGAGACCCGACGGTCAACCCGGCCCGTCTGCCGCGGCCCGGGTGACGTTAAAGGCACTGGAGTCTGCGGAGGCTCAGGGAAGCTGCCATCGTCCAGGTCTGAGGCATCTCTCAGCTAGTCACTACGTCAGCAACGGAAGGAATAGCTTATATATTTAGACAAGGTTCCAAGTACGTTTTGTGGTTGGAAATGGGCTCATATGCAAACAGCTGTTAGCAGAAAAAAAACAAAAAAACAAACTATAAATAAATCAGATTTTCTAAGACACTGATAAATGAAAGTCCAGTTGTGTTGGCAGCATCAGTCCAGTGTAAACCAGGCAGAAAGAAGAAGAAGAAGAAGAACAACAACAGAAGGTTCCAGCAGCACATGGTAGGTGTGCAAGACCAGAAAGCACTTGTGTTCCTAAAGCACAGAATCAATATTAAAAGAACAAACCTTTAGAAGAAATCACCTCAGGCACAAAAATAATACAAGGTACCATCTACAGCATCTGGAGCGAAATGTCATGAGGGAGATGAATCAGATTGAAAGGAAAACTAAATATTCATACATATACATATATATACATGTATACACTGACTGGACAAAAAAAAAAACAGTCACACATGCGATATTTGACGGCACCACCTTTAGGTTCGACTCCAGGAGACACTGACTGGATTTAAGAAGCTCCTGAAGACCCAGCTCTTCAGAGAGCACCTGCTGTCCTAGCACTTTCAAACATTCCATTTTAAATATATTATCATGTCTAGTCTGTCGTTTTTACTTGGTATTTTTATTTCACTGTTTTTAAGTATACAGCTACTTTTATGTCTCTTTTAACCCTCCAGTATCCTGTCCAGCAAAGCCCTTACTAAACCCCAAGTGTGCTTTTTTTGCATACTTGTGGAATAATGTCAAAAAAAAATTTCATAGTTTGTTTTTAATTCTTTTACACTTTTTTTTCTATTTCATCAACTTGAGCCGTAAATAAAAATACCAAATACTCAATAATTGTCACATTTTTTAACCCTTTAAATACTGTTTGTAATGTAAACAAACCATTTTTTTTGATGCAAAAAAACAAAAAAAAAAAAATTTTTTTTTTTTCAATATACTACATAAAAAGTGGATCACATATTATTTGATTTTTGCAGCCTGGCATATGTCAATGATTAACTCCAACATTGGTTAATTTGCATTATTATTTTTGGCGCTAGGTCAAATGTTCAAAAATACTAGCATGTCACCAAGTGTGCGTAAAATGCACACCTATAAATCAAACTATTAAATATTATATATTGATTTATTTTTCTGCTCTAATTTGAGTTTATTTTTGTAAATCAAGGTCAGCCCTAATCATACATATCAAATGGAAGAAATAGTGCGTTTTTGGCACACTTGGGAGACAGATGCTAGTCTGGTAATTTTCTTTTGTTTACAATGTGCACATTTTAGTTGGTGGGCAGAATTTTAAAGATCATGCAAAAATGAACAACTTTTGAATTCTAACCTTATTTAAATTGTGAAAAATAATATATAAGTTTTTTTAACACAAAGTGCAAAGTGTGCCTAAAAGGCGCACCCGGATACCGGAGGGTTAATTTATTCTTGTATTTTAGTCTATTATTTTGCTTTTTATTCTTCTGTTTGACAGGGTTTTAATTGTACAGCTGTTTTATGTTTTTAATCTATTCTTGTATTTTTCTTTCATTTTTTGTTTTTTCCCCTGTATGTCACTTTACAAAAAAGCGTCTGCCAAATGCATAAATGTAAATGTAAATATAACTCAGTAAATAGTCCAGATCCTTCCATGGGTCAGAACTGCAGTGGGTCAGATGTTTGAGCTGGACCTGAGTCAGTGTCCTCATGTCTTTAACCTCAGACAGATTGGACCCAGACTGGACTGATCCGGATCATCATCTACACATGGATCAGACGTCCATAAAGTCCAGACTCTAATGTGGGATGTGATGTAGCGGTCCAATTCTATATTATCAACTAGAAGCACTCGGAGAGCGCAGACCTCCGCCAAGGCTGATCAGTGGGCCCCCCCGTGGGCCCCCCCACCCCCGATCACCCCCAAAAGTTAATCATTTCTTCCTTATCCCATTTCCAACAAACCCTGAAAATTTCATCAAAATCTGTCCATAACTTTTTGAGTTATGTTGCACACTAACGGACAGACAAACAAACAGACAAACAAACCCTGGCAAAAACATAACCTCCTTGGCGGAGGTAATAATAATCACAAATTAATGCAACTATAGATGGAACAGATTTCCTTTTCTAATTTGTCAGACACATGGAAAAACAGTTCATTCTTTTACCTTTGACATGTTTGGGCTCCAACCTGTGTCCTTCCTCAGAAGGGTCACTTGTTGTTCCTGTGACATGTTGTAGAAGCCAATACTGTAATAACAAACGATAACGTAATAACGGCCGATCATGTAATAAATTTGCTATTTTTAAAATGTAATAGGCCATTAATGTAATATCTGGCCAATAACGTAATAAAAGTCCTGAACTGATAACATAATAGCTTTTGGCCAATAACATTACAACTTATTACGTTATTGGTTAAGTTACAAATAGTTCTTTTTTTTTTTTTTTACCAGGCCAATAATGTAATAACCAGCCAATAAGTTATAATGTTATTGGCCAAAAGTTATTACGTTATCGGTTCAGGACTTTTATTATGTTATTGGCCAGATATTACGTTATTGGCTTATAACATTTTAAAAACGGCAAATTTATTACATTATAGGCCGTTATTACGTTATCAGCTGTTATTACATTATTGGCTTCTACACGTGTCATGGGAAGAAGCAACGGTCATCTGCTCTCAAACCAACAAATACCACAGATGGATCAGGGAGGCCGTAGAAATCAGAAAATGGGCCCTGAGAACCATGAACAGGGATGAGGGATCCTCCACCTGATCCCACACCTGTCCTCTGTGGGGTGCCAGACAGTAGGGGGCAGAATCCCCCCTGTTGTCTGGGAAACCAGGATAAAACAGCTGACGACGACACGTCACAGGAACAAGTGACCCTTCTGAGGAAGGACACAGGTTGGAACCGAAACATGTAAAGGTAAAAATAATTAACTCTTTCCATCTGTCTGACAAATAATTAAAGGAAATCTGTAGAAGTTCTAGTAGACAGTATGAACCTGATTGGACTGTGGACGGAACAAATATTATGAACCTTACTATGACATGACAGAAGCATTATGTGGAAAAACAGATGTGACAGTGAACGTCTCCTGGAATCAGAACCAAAAGGGGTGGAGTCAAATATGGCATGGAAGACTTTTTTTTGGCCGGGCAGTGTGTTTGTATATATGTATATATATATGTGTGTGTGTGTATATATTTATATCAGTAAGACATGAGAAAAAGCTACAGGCAAGAAAATCCTGCAGAACATAAGGTTCTCCCTGGTTCACATCACCCAGTAAATATACAACAGAACGTCAAAGTTCAGTGAGAAAAGCCTCGTTACATTTGACTACTGCATCTGTCAGTAGGAGCAGAGGATTGTGGGAGGCCGTACAGGAGGACTGGGCAACGACGCCAGCGGCGCCGTCATCACCACAAACGTTTATGTTGATTATTCTGTTTGTATTGTATTTGTACATTCTCACAATGACACAGTTTAACAGTAAATGACTATTGATTTACAGTCAGTGAAAGAGACCCAGACCCAGACATGATTCAGCTACAGGTGCTTTAGTCTTTTCTGTCATGGTTTCATCTTTTAAGTCATTTGTCTAGTTTCTAACATGAAAATGCCCAGTTTTGTGAGCTGGTGAGGTCCAGGTCCAGGTTTCAGGACAAAGGGACGGTTACACATTAACTATGTGGATTGTGTATGAAGTTTGGGGCTTTTTTTTGGGGGGGGGGGCACAAAACCATAATTAGTTTAGAACAGGGGTGTCAAACTCATTTTAGTTCAGGGGCCACATCCTCCCAATATGACCTGAAGCGGGCCAGACCAGTGAATTAATAACATAATATATAAATAATGCCAACTCCAAACATTTCAATGTGTTTTATAGTGAAAAAAGTCAAATTACATTATGGAAATGTTTACATCTATAAATTGTCCTTTTAAAAATGTGAATAACATGAACAACCATGAAAAAGATGAAATTTATTAAGAAAAGTAAGTGCAATTTGAACTATATTTTGCCTCTGCTTATCATTTGTAAATGTTCACTATAATTTACAATGGATCTGAAAATACGCAAAATATTTTAGTAACTGGCAGAGTATTAGTAAAACTGCACTTCTCTTTGGACATTTCTGGTTTTTCATATTTTTTGTAAAAGACTAGTTTGTAAATTTACACATTTTCATGTAATTTCACTTTTTTTTTTACACTAAAACAGTGGAAAAATTTGGAATGGTCATTATTTGTAGGTTTTTATGGTAGTATTTTACTGATCTGACCCACTTGAGACTAAAGTAGGGCTTTATATGGGCCCTAAAGTAAAACCATTGATTGTTCATATCTTTAGTGTAATTTTTACATTTCACACATTCATCCTGCGGGCTGGATTGGACCCTTTGGCGGGCTGGATTTGGCCCCCGGGCCGCATGTTTGACACCTGTGGTTTAGAAGATCTATTTTAGACTGCGATAAATAACATTAATGCATCATATTTATCTGGGTTTATTCAAACTAAAAGAGCAGCACTAGAGCGTTAGTGCTTTGGTTTGTTTCATGACTTCATGTCATTTACTAATAAACCACTAATAACCATATGTGGTTTGTTCATATTTAACTCAGTAAGGTCAAACGTTTCCTGGTGATCATGACGTGGTCCTCAGTGCGTCGCCCCGCCCTCTCTGAAGGCCGTTCCAATTTGGGACTTTTTTAAAACTCCCCGTAGTGTCAGAAAACAGACATGACTCAACAAAAATGTCCACCGACCAAAGAATCCAAATGACACACAGTATTTGCACTTCTTCTCCCGTTAGTCACTGCTACGCACATTTTGGACACAGGAACACATCCTAGATTTCAACAAGTATCTAAAAGTTAGAGTTTAACGGTCTTACAGCAAAAACAGTGCCAACTCTTCCCATTTCTTTTGGGTCTTTTTTTTCTTTCTTTTTTTTTTTTTCTTAAACTTTATCATTGTAAGTACATGAAGAAAAAAAAACAAACCTCAAAACAGAACCCCTTCCAGTCCTGTACAGTAGATCTGCTTTTTTTTTGTAGTGGTATTATTCACGAATTCTTAAAAAAAAAAAAAACATATGAAAATGAAAACACAATAAATATCAATAAATAAACATTTAGGCAGAAAAATGAGGCAAATTTAAACAAGCGTGAAATGAAAAAAATTTTGTCGCAAAATGTTCCTATGTAGAGGATTAATCTCAATGTGGTCCACGACGTCGAGGCGGGAACAGTTCAAGTATAGATGATGTCGAATGGATCCGAGGGGAGTCCCCAGGCCTTTCCTCTGTCACAGTCTAGGAGCTAATTACAGAGGAGCTACCGAAAGAAACACATCAACCACAGAAAAAGCAACAAATATATGTAGTGTGTCATCATTTTATATACTATACATATATATAGATTTATTTATATATCTCTTTGAATATCAGAAAATATCTACTTTTGGTCCGCTGTACAAAGACGATCTTTAAACAGGGAACAAAGGTTGAAGCATTTGAAATGGGCTAAAAAGTGAAATGAAAATGCAATCAGAGGTGAGAGAAAAGCAATGCAGGTTTTTCTCTATGGTGTTGAGATTTGTGCAGTACAGTGGTGTGTGTGCAATAAGGTTTGGTGACTGTGCTGCACGCGTCCTAAAACAAAAACCAACAAACAAAAAACAAAAATCGGGCTGGCACCACTGGTTTGAGGTAGGGTGACTGATGGATGTGTTCCAACACGGAAAACACACACAAGCACGCAGACGCACACGTGGAAAAATCCAAAACACAGAGCGGACGGACGCGTCTGTGTTAACAACACACACACACAGACACACACACACGCTTCATCCAGTAACAAAAGGCTGATGCGAGATTAGGCCTCTAGAGGGCAGACGAGGGCAGGAACAAGGCTAAAGAGGCTGTGACTCAGACAGGTCAGAGGATAGAGGAGAGGGAAAAAAATAAACAAACAACAACGACAACGTGTGTGTGCGCCTGCTTCCCTCAGGTGTCGGCGCTGATGAAACGGCCCGAATCCAGCCACGAGTCGCCAGAGAGCCAGAGGGACGGGGTGGGTCTGGGGGATCCTCTCTACACCACATGGTCAGGACCACAAGGACAGCTGCGTTCCAGGATAAGGCACTATGATAAAGCCGAGGTACATTAAATCCCTGACATTCCTTCTGCTCTGCAACATGGCACTGTGGGGACAGGAAACAGCTGGTGGGCGGGCCCAGACGGCTCACGCTCAGCTTCCTACGGTTGGTTGGTTTTTGTTTGTTTTTTTGGTCCTTTATTCAACTTAAAAAGGAAAGAAACGGGGGAACATGCTGGATAAGGTCGTTCTGTGACGCCTGGCCACAACTGCACCACAGAGCATCTACGACGGACAAAGGCAAGCGTTATGCACCGAGTGCATAGAAAAGCTAGCATAGAGAAAGTGGTTTTGTACAGCCTGTCTTCTGAACTGTATTTCTATACACAAACACACACACAAGTAGCAGCAGACTCTTTATCAGGGCTGTCTTTATCTGTGTCTAAAACCACATCAGACCAAAACGACCCTGTGATCCTTCAAATATCGCACACACACACACACACACACACACACACACACACACACACACACACACACACACACACACACACACACACACACACACACACACACAGAGTCGTCCCTTTGTTTGGTAGCTACATACAATACTCAAGATAATTTGTTCAGCCAAAAGTTGACATGAATGTTAGAAATGATACTAAACTTAGAGGGGACAGCTAGAAGAAGGAAACAAAACGCAAAGATAGCACCATGAGTTTCAGGAAATACCAAGTCAAAGTACAGCCAAACTATATACATCATCGTTTACGAAGTGGAGTGGGTTGATGACGTTACTCAGCTGGGACTAGTGGCGTGGATTTGAGCTCAGAGACATCAGCGGTTTGAAGGACTTGGAATAGTCCTTCACAACAGAGACATTTAAGGCAGGGGTGTCCAATCCTGGTCCTCCAGAGCAACTATCCTGCATGTTTAATGCCGCGTTTCCACTACGTGGGACCAGCTCGGCTCGGTTTGGCTCAGCTCGACTCGGTATTCCTGGAGACTGTTTCCATTACAAGATACTACCGACTTTAGAGTACCTGGATGTCATAGCGATGCGGCGCATTACTTCCATGTTGTCTTCTCAAAGAGTTGCTGATAAACTTGCTCGTTGCGTGTTGTCTCGTCTGAATTTTTACGTCGGCCACCAAAGACTGAATCTCCTCGACCAACCATGGTGTAGTTTTGGGCTGTTATCATGTGGATTAATGTACCGCTATATTTACTGTCCACTTCTGCATCTGTTTTTTGTAAAACAGCGGGTCACAGAGACAACTCTCTGACCAATCAGTGGTTTGCAATGTTTGCACATCACGTTTTAGTATCTGGTCCCAAGTCCTGGAACCGCAGCGGAGGTGATACCAAAAAAGTAGTACCGGGTACCAGATTCCAGGTCCTTTTTCCTAATGGAAACGCAAAAAGGCCGAGTCGAGTCGAGTCGAGCCGATGCCACGCAGTGGGAACGGGGCATTAGATGTTTCCCTCTTCCAGTCCACCTGGATGATAGGCTGATCATTTGAATCAGGCATGTTGGAAGAGGGATACATCTAAAGCATACAGGATAGTAGATCTGGAGGACCAGGGTTGGACACTCCTGATATAAGGGGTCAAATGACTCCTTCTGGTCCAGGTCCCTTCCACCAGCTGCCGCACTGACTTCTGGGATGACCGCCCATCCAGAAGGACAGCACATGACCATCCTTCCAGACCAGGGGGAGGAGTCTGCGGACCCCACGAGTGCAGACACACACAGTACATGATAATAGACAAACTGAACCTACAGAGATGCAGAGGCTGAGACAGCGGGAAAGAAAAGGGAGCAGAAGTGTGCAGCGGTGGGACCCTCAGACAGAGGCGTAGGTGTTGCCCGTGGCGCTGCAGTGGCGGATGGTGGGTGTACCGGCAGACGGGGTTAGGATGTGCTCGGTGTGGTCCTGTGGGGGCTGAGGCAGCGAGTGGAGGACGCCGGGCTGGACCACGCCCACTACAGGGTGGGATCCGTCCTCCAGTGCTCCGACCTGGATCACTTGAATTACCTCGTGCTCCGACTTCTCCCGCTTGGCCAGAGGTTCCCCCGATTCCTCCGTGTCCTCCTCTAGATCACTGTCCATTCCACTGGCTTCATCTGCAGAGCAGGAGGAGGCGGCATCACCGTGTAATTAGCAGGAAGCAGCGCATTTCCACCAACACTATGGATTTGTTCAGTTTAACTCCTGTTCTTTCCTTCAAATAAGTCGAACAATGAGCCCGTTTACATTCACACTAATACTCCTATCATTATCCGATATCTGGAGTTAGCAGACTATTATTGCTCATTAGGGGTGTAAGAAAATATCAGTTCTGCAATATATTGCGATATTTTATTTCACAATACTGTATCGATGTTAAAAAGTACTGTATCGATAATTTTAGGTATTTATTCAAATGCAGATATTGTGTGGGTTCATTTTTGTTTATATTTTATTTATTCTTTAACACTCTTTTATTAAATAATGTTAGTTCCTTTGTTGGGATTGCACAAAAATAATGTTCTGATGTTAGTTCTGATCTAATAGAATATGAACATTTGAACAGGATCTTAAACTGTAATGTCTGTAAAACACAATTTCAGTTTGGACACAGGAACATTTTGTGATATAACATTAGATCCTGTTCTGATTAAATAAAAATGTATTTAGTATTTGTATATATTTCTAGTGTAATTCAATTCTTCAAGGAAATAATCATTTAAAAAAAGAAACAAACAAAAAATTGCCTTTTTAACAGTATCATGATAGATTGTTATTTATCATGTTGTGATCCTAGTATTGTGATTTGTATTGTACCGTCATATTCTTGCCAATACACACCCCTATTGATCATGTAAACCAGTGTTTTTCAACCTGTTTTGAACAAACGCCCCTTTTTAATCATCATGAGCCTCCTGCCGCCCCCCTGAAAAAAAATTTTGTGACCAGTTGTTGAGCGTGGGGGTGGGGGGTCAGTTTGACGGAGCTTATATACATTGCATAGGTTAATGCCCCCCCCGCAACCGACGGGGGGATGCCATGACGTATTTTATTGTGAAGGAGTGTGTGTGCGTGTGTGTGTGTGGTGGTGGTGGGGCACGGAAATTTGCCACTGACATAACATGCTGTTTGATATTGATACTTATACAGAATAACACCCCACATTTTGGTCTCAGCACCCCCTGGGGGGTGGTACTGCCTCTATTGAGAAGCACTGATGTAATCTGATCTGTTTGATCAGATAACAGCAGTAATCTGATTATAACAAATCAGATTAACACACCTGGATTTGTCCTAATACTCTGATGTCTTCCTGTATGTGTACAGTTTAATCTGATTTATTTAGTTCTTTTACATCTGCACATGTGCAAACACAATAAAAATCGTAGAAAACAGAAGTTATGTGGTCAAACATGAGCGGAAGACAATAACAGGAAGTTTGACTCTACCATCAGTTTGTATGTACGCACTCCGAAAGAAATTTAATGGACTGAAACATCTAAACCAGGGTTTACAATTATCGTATGTCTGAAGTGCATATAAACGATCTGATTATGACAATTATCTGACAATTAACAATTATTGGATTTTTCTGGTCATGTAAACGGGCTCAAAGGCTGCGGTTACATGGACAATATGTCTCCAGTCTGACTGAAGTCATTCCGATCAGTGATTTTAATTCTGTTTAGGAAGAGGATGGACACTGATCTAATTAGATGTGTGTTTACTTGTTCAACTGGAAAAAAAAAAGAAGAAAAAGCAGAGGACAAAGCTGATGTAGCAGAAGGAGATGAAGTATTTCAGCTTTCTATAAGATAACCAAGATGGACCCAGTACATGTTCTAGGAAAATCACTTGTACTAGGGCTGAAAGATATATCGTTATCGTATCTATATCTAGATATGAACATTCAAGATATTAACATCAAAAAAGCAATGATATAAACGATATAGATTTCCCCCGCACTCGCCCTGCATGTACAGCTCTGGAAGTCACAACAAATTGAATTTTTACGACTGCCCTTGAATGCACCGCTAAAGCCATCCAACCACAAACCTTATGTTGATGACTGGCAGTGAGTTCTTGTAAATAAAACTGCACTTTCCACATTCTTTTGTATTATGATGTTTGTATTTTTCTGAAAAATGCTTGGTTTTCACCGAACCCGTAGTCATATTGAATCGTACGATATCGAGATATCTGGCATGAATATCGAGATATGAAATTTTGTCCATATCGTTCAGCCCTGACTTGTACCAGTCACTGTGTTCCTCAGGGGCCCATCGTGGCCCCCACAGGGGTCAAGCATGTGCAGTCAGAGACAAACACTAGCCTTGCAAACATCTAATCTAAAAGGTTTACACTCTTCCTCTGTTTGTGATCACACCAGGCTATGAGGTGATAACAGGAGACTCTGATTACATTTACACAAACCCCAAAACTCCTCTACTGACTACAACAGCTTCCTATTTTCTTTACAGTGGAATACACATTTTGTCACATACCTTTATCGATGTGGGTGAGGGTTAGCGTGTTCAAGCTGTCAAACTGAAAACACAGAAACAATTCATTACTTTTACCAATAAAATAACAAAAAATACAAGATAGTGATGTGACTGTGTCCCTACGAAAAACAAAACAGTCAAATAACAACGAATATTCAAAAACAGTGTTGTGTTGCGTCCTACCTCCCCCATGACACCTATGGGTGTCTCGCCAGTAGCCTGGGCCACACGATGTTCAACAAGGTAAAACATGTACTCGTCATAAAGGAGGCGGATTAGGTGGAATGAACCAAAACTGGCAGCACTGCGTAGGGTCAGGTCCCTGATTACCATAGAACTGACACAAACAAACAAAAACATGGTCACTCAGTGTACCTCTGCATCACATGATACACACTTACAGTGAGCCTCATTATATGTGCGTGTGTGTGTTTTGTACACACCTGTAGAAGGACCACTTGAGCAAGAACTGACGTGCCGCCCTGGGGAAGCTGGGCCGATGCTCATAAGGCTTGAGCACCTGAGTGACCACGTTGTCCAGCCAGGCCGCCCACTGCTCCAGGGAGCTCTGCTGCTGTAGTGTGGCCTTGAAGTCCTGCTCCAAGTGCTGAACTACTCCCTCCTCACACTGGCATACCCATGATGCCTGCTCCTGTACAGCCACACAGAAGAAACACAGATGGTTACAACATGTACAATCGTCCTCAAAATTATTAATACCCCTGCCATTTTTTGTGATTTTTTTTGTTTTTGTGATGAAATGAATGAGTTTTGTTAAGTTTGTTTGTGACTTATACGTGATACACAAGTGAGGGAATAACAACAAATGATACTTGAACAAATACTTGCTTTCAGGAGTATTTTATGAGTGGATTTCCAAAAAACACCATGTTCTAAATGATTCCTCCCCTAGGTTTACTCAGTCCAATGTCTGTTCGTATTAGTCAGTAGAGTCGCCTTTATTCTGGATGATGGTTCCTGTTAGTGTCCACAGACTGTCTTCCGTCCTCTATGGGATGGTGGTCCACTCTTCCTGGGCCAAAGCCTCCAGCTGGGTCTGGTTGGATGGTCTCCTACTCATCACTCTGGTCCTCAGCTCCTCCATGGATTCTTTATATGATTTTAGGTCTGGACTTGGACTGGGTCATGTCCTTGAACCACTGCTGCACTACCTTGGTGGTATGTTTAGGGTCAGTGTCCTGCTGGGACGTCCAATCAGGACCAATCTGGAGCTTCTCAGCAGACGCTTTCACGTTGTCATCCAGGATGACAGGACCTCCAACTGGAGGCTTTGGTCCAGGAAGAGGGGACCACCATCCCACAGGAGGCATAAGACAGTCTGTGGACACTAACAGGAACCATCATCCAGAACAAAGGATGCTCTACTGACTATTGAGAACAGACACTGGACTGAGTAAACCTAGGGGAGGAATAATTTAGAACATAACATTTTTTGGAAATCCATGAATAAAGTACTCCTGAAATAAAGTATTTGTTCAAGTATCATTTGTTGTTATTCCCTCACTTGTGTATCACATATAAGTCACAAACAAATTTGACGAAACTCATTTGTTTCATCACAAAAACAAAAAAAACAACAAAAAATTGCAGGGGCATGAATCATTTTGAGGACGACTGTACATGTTCTTTTTTACATACTTGTGATTGACAGAGAAAAACTGAAATGTCTAGAGCTGTCACCATGGTGACACATGACATCATGACAAACCATAGAAATTATTCTTTAACAATATAATTATCCTTTGGAACTGAAACACATAATACAAATTACATTTCTGTTTGCAATTGCACAGGAAAGACTTAACATTAATAACATACTATTACTGAAATATACAAAGACATTAGTGCTACAGAAAATGATGTAGAAATGTAGTTGGAAATATGAAATTTGTGTTAGTTTCACATGTAAGATAATTGACACAGTTATCATAATAATGCAACATAATTGCAGTTACCAAAATTAATTATAATAATTCTAACTGTTATAACTGTGTTGTAAGTGACAGGTATAATAATGTCCATTTATGACAAAAAAAACCAAACAAACACATAGCTGTTCTGACCTGTACGTTGGCAAAGTCAACACGGTTGAGATCACTCAGCATCTGGTTGATTTGTGAGGTGTTTTGCAACACAGCACGTGCCGCCTGAGCCAGGTGGTTCAGAGATGTGTATCTGCGCAGTGTTTGCGCAAAGGCACTAACAGCGGCAATCTACGAAAAGAATGCAGAGGCCATGGTCTTCACTACTGTAAACATACTGTACATACGTACTGCACACAGTGTGAGCAGAAGTTTAACAAAGCAGAAATAGACAGAGCAGTGGTTTACCTTGGTCTGGATCATTCTCTGTGGAATGACATTCATGGCATTATTGAGCCAACCTTCCAGGCTTTTGGCAAAGTTGCGAATGGCTTGAGTCAAGGCACCTGAAGGAGAAGACAACAAAGAGTGCTATATGAGGGTGACAATATCTCCCCAGCATGAACAAAAATCAATCTTATGATAGTTGACTTTCACAGTCAGGGTTTTTCCTACTGTTCCAAGGCTTCGGTGCAGCGCCCAGGTCGTGCTGTGCACCATTTATGCTAGACTCCTAAATTACTTTTCTCGGATCTGATGGCAGCAGCTGGTCCCCAGTGGTCCACACTGCACTTCAGCAAGTTTTGTTGCTAAGCTTTTTGGGTTGCTTTCCAAAATGTGTTACCCATGTACAGTAATACCTGTCAAAAAGCAGTGACAAGATGGCTGCCACTGCTTTTTCCTGCTCTGAGTCTTCCTTCAAAAATCACTCAAATCCACTGCCATCAGCTGAAATTGGAAATATTACTGTTGGTAAATAAAAGTCTTGCTTCAATTTTTTTTTTTTTTTTAATTTCTGCCAAAGTAGGGGCACTTATCAAGATATCATTTGAGGCCTGGGAGCACATAATGACTGAGGACTTAAGTTTTTGTCCTCAAGCCCTCCTGGAGTCTCCAAAGATATTTTTTGTGTGTGGAAAACATGGCAACGAGAAGGCTGACAGAGGAGTTGGAGGAGATTACAAAGTTCCTCAGTTTTCGGTCTTGAGGAAATTGATAAAGTGGTCAAACATCAGGCCAATCCCCTGGGCCTAACGGAAGAGGTCTGTGAGCTGAAGGCAACAGTGAAGCAGAAGGATTACAAGACTGAGCTGTTGGAACAACGGGCTGATGAGTTGGAGCAGTATTCCTGCATTAATGATGTCATCATCACTAGGCTGGAAACCAAACATCGCAGCTATGACAGTGATCAGCACGGTGAGGACGCACCACCTGAGAAACTGTACAGTCTCCATGAGCAAGTGGTTCAATACCTGAACAGTAAGAATCACGTATTTTCCTATATTTAATTCACTGATCCTGTAGATGTTCATAAAAGCTCAAATTAAAGTCAAGGGTTATTATATCAGAAACAGAGAAAACTGAAGAAAAAGTTACTTTTTCAGTAAAATCTCTCATTAACCGAACATAAACCCAGTGTGTACATCCACTGTTATTGGTCCAACTTCATGGGTTTTACTGGTGAATCAATGTTGTTGAAGATGACAGTGCTTCCATGGTTATGAGTCATATCTGATGACCTTGAAAAGATGAATAACTGTATTTTACCTGAGTTATTTACATGTATTGATAGGATTAGTGGATCAATAGTTATTTAACAGTTTACATCAGTGGATGGTTTTGGTCGCCAGGAGCCATTTGGGTCTTTATGGGTTTAAATTCACTTTATTGTTTGTTCATTCATTTTCTGAACCTGCTTTATCCTCACTAGGGTCACGAGGGTCACTTGGAGCCTATCCCAGCTACTTATGGGCGAAGGCGGGGTTCACCCTGGACATGTTGCCAGATCATTGCAGGGCTGACGTATAGAGACAAACAATCACTGTCACATTCACACCTATGGGGAATTTAGATTAACCAATTAACCTATTCATTAAAGCATGTCTTTGGATGGTGGGAGGAAGCTGGAGTACCCAGAGAGAACTCATGAAGACACGGGAGAACATGCAAACTCCACACAGAAAGGTCCCAACCCTATCGACTGGTGGTGAAATTGAACCCAGAACCTTCTTGCTGTGAGGCACGAGTGCTATCCACTGCACCACTGTGTCGCCATGTTTTTGTGTTTGTATTTTCTGTATTATGGATGATAACTGAGTAAACATAAACCTGAATAAAAATTGTCCAAAATGACAAAAAATGTAATTTTTTTGGTAAAAATATGAAATTGCAGAAGGATTGCCAGATCCCAACAGAAACACAACAATGTCTACGTCCACTGAAAAGCAAGGGAAGACCCTGACAGAGCTATGCAGAAATAAAGACAGTAGGGTAAACGAAAGCAATATCTGGGATCTTACTGGGAATTGGTCTCAGGACATCAGGGATGAGAATCTCCACAAGGGCCTGGTACATCAGATGGTCACAGGTGCTCATCCACTTGAGTACAGCTTCATTTCTACACAAAACTAAAAGCTGTGAACGGGGGAGCCGTGCTTCAATCTCACTTACGCTGCTGCAAAACAAACAAACAAACCAAACATATTTACAGAGGCCGATATATTCGGATCAAATATTAAACTGTGCATCAGAAGATATGATAATCATGTGTAATGTTTCCATGGACCATAAAACCACAGTGAAAATACTCTGAACCTGTTTTCTGTTACAGTGGTGCCCTCTACAGAGTCAGGAGGAGAATATCGCCAGAATGTCTGCCATAGCTTCTCAATTAAACTGAACTGGAGGTTGACCACCACATCCAGGATAGCCTGAAACAAAAACATCATCAAGAGTGAGGAGAGTTTCTGGCACCTATATAATTTATACAAATCTATTCTAGGTACATTTACCCTTTATATGCAAGAATGGGCTGGACTGTACACTATGTCCATTGGCTGTTTTTGTCATAACCTGTGAAAAACCCTGATGCAAGTCTGTTATATATATATATATATATATATATATATATAAACAAGAGCAAAGTTAGGATTGAAAACTCAAGATGAGGAGACAAATTTGTTGCAAAATGTCAGCCGCTGGTATTTACTGATCTGTCACTATAAACACACATGACCTTTCCCAAGTTTGTCATACTATAAATTCAGCCAAAGTCTGAAATGACTGGTTTTGGGCTTTTTTTTTTACCACCTTAATATCAAAACTGCAGCATTTTCAGTTGAGCTAGAAAAAACTAATGGAAAAGCATTCAACCCTAAGATGTAATGTTAATAAATAGGTGAAAAAACCCTGTCCACACTGCACAACATTTTGCCCCTCCTGCTCAGATATCCTGCTTAGTAAGGGATTCATTCTGAATTTTAAATTAAAGATAACTGTAAACTAGATTAAACTAAATTTATGTCCTTTTGGGTAGCTCAGTCAAACCAAACATTCTGCCCAAGTCTTAACTTTCAATCTTTTAAAAAAACTCATAAAAAAAAAAAAAAAAATCAACCTGTGTACTGATATTGTTGCAAGAGTGAGGAGGTTACATAGCTTTTTTAAATGGTTAAGTTTAGACATCATGTGTTTCCAAAATGTGCTATCTAGACTTCAGCCTTTTTTGGTGTTCTGGTATTCCCTGGAAACCTCAAATAATGTGGAATCATTGTGTAGGTCACCTGTGATCTTACACCCATGCACATCTACCATCTCTGGAATTTGTCATGTAAAAATTTCACCACAAATGAACCTTCACCTTTACCACACGCAGAGGTCATGTGACTCTGGTTGTCCCCTGCCCATCTTTGTGATTTGCTCAACACATTTCTTTCCCTCTGTGCCTTTATTCTCCTGTTTCCTCACAACAATTAACCTCCTAAGACCCAGGAAATGTCTGTAAGGTACAAGCTTTTTTTTCTTTTTTACCAAACAAGTGCCTATATGGAAAACATCATGATGCAACAGTTTTTTCAGATGCAGTTTTTAAAATTTTTATGGAATGTCCTTTGTGGTGGACAGTTTTCTTTTTTCTTTTCTTTGTTTTTTTTTTTTTTTTTTTTTTGGTATAAAGTTGTGAAACTCTTGTCCACAAATGTAGACAGAAAACCCATAGCTGGGTCTTAGGAGGTTAAGAAGGCTGGACTGACAGATGGAAACCTCAGCTCTACAATGATGTGCAATACCTCTGATGGCCACTAGATGTTGCTCCAAAAAGCCCTGGCTACCACAGATTTACACTGAACATCTCGCTTTGGTCTCACATGAAGCGATAACTCCAAAATACACAAAGACATCTGATGAAAATGATGAGACAGATGACTTTTAAGGCAGTGGTGGGTCAGGAACATGTTTCTGTCTTCAAACAAGCTCAACAGTTGCAGTGCAGCTTATTAATGTGAGCTTTGACATCATGTCCAGGGATAATGTTAGTAACCTGGTCTAAAACACATCCTGTGTGAATGTGTCACATGCACTGATGGGAGGCAAACTGCTAAATCAAATAACAAGGTTTGTACACATTTTTCAAGGTCAAATTCAAGCACTTTTAAGGATCATTTTCTCATTTTTCCAGCACAGCCCCTTATCTCTGGGGTCAAATACATGTCTACAGGAATATATATACTCGGGATCATTATTTTTCACTTTTTATCACAATGAGGTACATTGTATTATGCTATAAACATTTAAAATTATGTTTCATAAGAGCAAAAAGTTTAGTAATTAAAGGAGAACACAAAGTTTTATCCAAAAAAAAAAAGGAAGTCAATTGGCATTCGTCAGACACAGTCACACCGAGACAAAGATTAAGATGAAAATTTCTTTTTCTTTAATTTTATTTTTTGATGTAAAGTTTTATTTTCAAAATGTTTGACCTCTCTGTCAGTAGCTTTGGGTTGGCATCTAACCTGGCAGAGTTAATATTAAAAATACATAAATGAATCACATCACAGAGTTAGAATTGCAAGCACTTAAAACTACAACTAAAGAGATTTCAAACATTGTACGAACCCCAAAATAAAGTCCCCAGGTGAAACTAGCCCCATGCATATAGGGCCTGAGTAATAAGGCTGAAGTGTGCAGTTACCTCACAGTGCTCTCTGTAAAGGGATTGGAGAGCTTTCACGTCTTCTACACTGATGTTCTCTGTATTGCTCTGTCCCAGATCCAGCTCTATGAAGTCAGGGAGGGCCCGGGATGCATCTGTTGAGAGAATAACAAGTAGTAAAGTTACCCTCTGTAGAGAAACTTCAGAGAGTCCTGTCCATATTTAATGTTCCAAATGTAGAAAAGCAGCTGACCTAAGAACTGCTGGTGGTGCTGGCTCTGTGCAATGACTGTCTGTTCTGCGGCACCAGGAAGGTGCTGGCCTCCACCTGAGTAGTTCTCCCCACAGCCACTGTCAAACTTCTGCACTGGCTTGAAACTGGAATCAGTATGGTTGATGTCAGACAGGCTATGGGTCATGTCATATCAGGTGTTGTGTTTGTGCATGCAGTGTATGCCACGATGCTTGTATTTTATTTTACCGTTGTTTCTGCTGAACAGGCTGCTGTCTGAGGGCCATATACTGCATGTCTTCTTGAAGTCTATTGAGCGGGGAATCTGGTTTCACACGTATACCATAGTAATGATATTTGGAGTTCCCCCTGTGAGATAAAATGAAAGCACACACAATGTGACCAAGTGTCCAAGGTGAGGAGAAAGGGACGGGAAAGTTGTATGAGCAAAGGAGAAGACTGAGGAGAATAAAGGCAGGCAGCATTTTGGGTTTATTGGAGTTAATGCTATGAAAAGGATAACATAGACTGCTGTAAGATGAAAATCTGTTGCAAAGTGCAGCACAAAGAATTAAGATGCAGCTACTAAACCTGTTACAATTATTACATTCTGGTAATAATCATCTCCAGAACCCCGCGATCACCCACAAAGTGTTGGTTTGATAAGGTTATAGTAAAAATGGTTACCATGTGGTTTATGATTTAACTATCAGTACTCCTAAAATATGGCACTTGTAAAAACCTTAAGGTACATGGTACAAGACCACATCCACCTCATTTTGAGGGAGGAAAAGCCCTAGACTGTTCTCTCCATACCATGAGTATTATTTCTGGGTTTCCCTTGGCCTTTGGCATAGCGTGTGTTGTTACTGAGTGCATCATTTTGTCTCATTTGCTTTGTGTTTTATGTGTTTATGTATTTACTTCATTTAAAGCTGCGTATGACTTTCGTTACCAATTTTTCATCAAATCTGTAAAACCCGAGTCATTGCTGAAGAATCACGAATCCATGGGTTTTTCTGCGATTACTCACTTGAATCTCTTCTCTTCAATTTGGAAGTGTACTCCACTGTAAACGAACCATTTGTTTACAAACAGAGCCGGTAGGTAACTCGGGCATTTTCGGAAATTCGTTGCGATGTGCATTGTGGGAAGCGGAGCTCCATGCAGCTGCATTATGGCCACAGTGGCAACAAACACGGAAACGCCTTCATTGCCTCTTGCTACTGTGGCTACCTGGAGCTCTGTTTCCCACAGTGCACATCGTGAGAAATTTCTGAAAATGCCCGAGTGACCTACTGGCTCTGTTTGTAAACAAATGGTTTGTTTATGGTGGAGTACACTTCCAAATTGTTCACCATGAGGGAAGAGATTCAGGTGAGTAATCACAGAAAGACTTACAGATTCATGATACTTAGACTATGACTGGGGTTTTACAGATTTGATGAAAAATTGGTGACGAAAGTAATACGCAGCTTTAAGCATTTTATTTTTTTAATGTATTGTTGTGTTTTAATGCTTTGTATTGTTTCATATAATGTATTTTTTGTTACAGCACTTCAGTCAACGCTGTTGTTTTTAAATGTGCTTTGCAAATAAATTGGATTGGATTAGACAAGTGCTTAAGTTTGCGCAATGCTTTATTTGAACTCACAAAAAATAAATCTCTCACAACAACAGTTACATAACAACAAGAGCTAACCTTGTCCCAAGGCGTCTTGTACGGAGGCCCATGAAGATGGAGCGGATGAGTTTGCCAAAAGAAGCTGCATTTACAGGGTCTAGTTTCTGCTCCTGGCAGTGGCGCAAATAATGATTGTAGAGTGTGGATCGAGGCAGACTTACACCCTCAGCTGTCTCGTAATTGTCCAAAAGCCATTGGAGCTATAAGGGAACACATGCAGTGTTACTCCAAAGATTCATACAGTCTGCAAAATGTCTGGAATAGCCTCAAACCAAAAGTCAGTAATCCTGATGATGCAGTATCACAGCCCTGTACAAGCACATCTACAGCAGCCAGGACGCTTTAACTAATAATAACCAGCAACAAAAAACAAGCACAAAACAAAGTGTGCAGCAGGCAGAGAGAAGCAGAAGAGCAAGAGTTAAGCAAAATTAGGCAAGGGCAAGCATTTGGAAAAGCAACTTACATGGCTGTTGAGCAGCGAGCTTCTCTGACTGGATAAACCTTCAGATTTTTGGAGCGTCTCAATCGCCATTTCAATCTGATAAACCACGAAGCACAGACAACATAATGTAAGAGAAGGAAATAAAAACACAAGCAGGAAAAACAAAGGGTTGGTGTGGGCACACTAGTGGCCACAGGCAAAAGTAAAGAGATTCTAGAAAGACCCCAAAGCAAGCACCACTAAATGCAAGCACCAACAGGGACTGTTTCTGAGCGCAGATGTCTGGGATGTGCAGCTGGAAGACACTGAACCCTACTTTTACAGTTATATGTCCATGGTCTACTGCTGCTGGGATTACACATCATATAACATGAGGAGCCATGGTGCTCAGTGAACAAATGTAATTTCCCTACAAAAACATTAATAGAAAACAACGATATATACATTGGGCAAAAAATGCAAGATTACTATTTAGAGTAGGGAACAACGGACTCACATTAGGAAGTGTAGTATCACCCTGTACTGTGTGCTATTATAATTGCAAAAGTTTGCATATTTAGGAGAATTTAGAGATACAGAAAAGGGAAACGTAAACACAGTCTATATTGTGTGGTGGCATTTTTGATTTAGTAACACTGAGCACATACCGATACAGAGCAACAGGTTTCAAATAAAAGTATTTTTTAATTTTTATGCAGGTTCAATGCTGCAGGAGGCAAAAATCCAGCAGAAAAAATATGAATTTGAAAATGTACACCTTTCTTCTACATCCTAAAGGTCATATCTGCCCAAATCTGAACAGTGATTGGTAATTACAGCTGTCAGTCACATACTTAACATGGCCTTAAGTGGCTGAAAACACTTAGGAGCAGCACAGGGTAGAGTTCAGAGGAGGGGGTTACATTCTTGTTTCTTGTCAGATCACCTGAATTACAATAAACTGAAAAGCTACTATCATGGGAAAAAATGCACAGCTCAAGTTGAGCAACATGTGCATTTGTCTTCACAACCAAATATGCAGAATCAAATCAAAATATCAAATTGGTCCCAGTAACCACATTGTGATTCACCAAACCATGTAGCCCCAGTACAGAGGTAGTGTGAGCTCATCACCCTGGTTTCATTGGAGACACATTTAATACTAGTGTTCATATAATGGCATTGACACATGACACCTTTGGTTTATGTCCAGTCTTATCCCTTTGTTACATATTTTTCTTCCACTGCTTCAAATCGTCTTTCCTTTAGACACTATCCATTCAGCAGCAGGGGCCTGTCACTGCAGGAGTATTAGCACTGCTGATAAAGAATTGCATCAAGATGTCGCATTACTACTTTATTGGAGGTGTGCAGGACTGTTTGCTTAAGGATAGTGGCTTAGGTAGATTTAACTAACAGTACTGTGTCGGTGAACTACCAATAAAATATCAGGGTTGGAGTCATGTATTACCTCTGTCCTCTTCAAACTCATCTCTGTAACATTTGCAGAGCCTTTTGCTTGTTTTAACTCATTTCAGAGTTGGCCACTACATAAATGCTGTCTGTAGATCCTGTGGAAAATGTTTGTCCTTCAATATAAGGCTCTGAGCAACTCTGCCAGAAAAGCTTGTTCTCATTAAATATGGTCATTGTCACCAGATGCTTAATCTTCGCATTCTTTATACTTTCAACAAGATAAACTAAAGTTAGAAAAAGGAGAGGAATAAGGAATAAATGACCAATTTAAATGACACAACTACAAAATTAACCCTTTCATGCATGAATTATGAATCAAAGTAGCTTTTTGCTCAAAGTTGCTAAAGTTCAAAATGCATTTTGAATTTTTTATTTTTTTTAATCTGGTTTTATTAAGAAGATATTTTACCTCCTCAGACCCAGGAAAGTACAAGGTTGGGCTTTTTAAATTAATTAATTACCTATATTGGAAACATGATGATGCAACAGTTTTTTCAGATGCTTTTTTTTAGTTTTTATTTTATAGAATGTCCTTTGCAACGGACAGTTTTTTGCGTAAAGCTGTGAAACGCTTGTCCACAAACGTGGACAGTAGACCCATAGCTGGATCTGAGGAGGTTAACTTTAGCAGATCACAGATTAGTCCACATTCTAAAACTAAGATGATCCATTTGTTCATCGTATTGCTTCGGGTCTATACAGACTGTCCCCATGTGGTTTGGAGAATATTGCCTTTAAAACCCTTTGGAAAGTGAGTTAAACTGTGTGTCCATAAATGTGGATGTCATGCATTAAAGGGTTAATGTTGTGCCCCTTCCTCACCCCCAAACGAACAAAAATCATTGTAGAGGAAACTGTGCTGTCCTGGTACGCTCTGAAATGTGACACTCTACAAGCACTCCAGTACGGGTCTATTTTAAAGAGATGGGTGTCCTACATTTTGGATCACACTCATCCACAGATCAATAAATTATGACAGAAACAGAGTGACTGCACTCAAAGTCTTAACAGACTGTTCACAAGGTGGATGTAGATGGGAACATAGAGGTCACTACAAAGTAACTGTAGTTCCTGTGCACGGACTCCCAGTGAGACGGCCTATTACTCAACAGACAAAGGCGGGTGGGGCAAAAGAAGGTGGTGAGTCACTGCTCCAGACTTACAGTTGCTGGGGAAGCTCGTGCAGCCTGGGTTGCAGGGTGGGGTCCAGCATTGTCCATGAGGTAGGCCCCAGAACTGCTGCTGATTACCTGACCCCCTGCCAGGCCCATGCTCATTCCTCCGCTGCCCCCTCCTCCGTTGTTGGTCATGCCATGAGATGTCACCACAGTGGACACTTGTGATGAACTGCCCTGTGTGTCGAAGTAGCTCCCTCCACTGTTCTGGCTGTACAACTGTGGCTCTGAGTATGTGTAGGTTCTTCTGTTTAAAACACAGGTTAACAGTCAGCCTACAGTACATGGGCAGAGGATGAGCTCTCAAATCAACATTTTTACATGCCTTTTCACAAAGTCTTCATGTTATCAAGTCTATTAAGTATGATCCTATATGGATGCTTCTATGAAACTGGGTTTATTTTAGTGTCTGTTACTTTTCCAGCTTTTTAGACCTAATAATAATTTAAAAAAAAAAAAAAAAATTGACATATTTCCCCTCAGGATGGACCTAATGATGACCTTAAATAAATGCAAAAAAAAAATCATACTCTTACTCTGAGCCATCCTATAATTAATGAATTTTTAGTGTCATTGCATTTTACCTGGACCACATGGTTTGAAATGGTCTTACATAGACTATAAACAAAGACACGGTGTTAAATTTGATGATCCTAGTGTTTTTTCTAATCCAGATATACAAGTTTTTCATGAATCTCAGTCTCATTCCAGGTTTGGTGTGGAACCCATCGTGTCCACTCATGTTACAGGTGGAACCTCCCCAGTTAAACACAAATAAATTGCAAACGATATTGCAAAAGCGGTCATTTTTGTGAAACACTCTGCCTTGCATAATTAGTTCAATTCCCAAAATGTACCTGTGTGAGAAATACGAAATCTTCAAAAAAATAGTAGCACATAATTTTTGTGTCTTTTTGACCGTGTTACATGCAGATTTTTGTATTGATTATAATGTAAAATAATATAAAAATGTGTTTTATCTGAAAAATAGTTTATCTTGCTGCGGTGGTCCGGCCTCTTCCCTGCCCTCATCATCACCACTCACTTATCCTCAACCGCCTCCATGTGTCTCCCCCTACTCCCCCCTTCTCCCCCTCTCCCCCAGTCCCTATCTCTATCGCTCTCTCTTTTTCCCCTTCTCTACTCTCTCTCTTTAACCCCAACTGGTCAAGGCAGACGGCCATCCTCCAGGAGTCTGGGTCTGCTCGAGGTTTCTGCCTGTTAAAGGGAAGTTTTTCCTCGCCACTGTCACCAGTCACAAGTGTTTGCTCCTGGAGGATTCTGTTGGGTTTCTGTAGAATTGACTTAGAGTCTGGTTTTGACCAACTCTATATATAAAATGTCAAGAGATAACTTTCTTGTGATCTGGCGCTATATAAATAAAATTTGATTGATTGAGTGATTTAATTGGTTTTCCCCTGTAAGTCGCTTTGGAAAAAAGCGTCTGCCAAATGCGTAAACATAAACATAAACATAAACATCTTTTATCTTAGTATTTATTTTTGAAATAGGCCCAAAGCGCTTCCAAACTTGCTTCATAACATTAGTCTATCTCTGGTTTGAATTTTTACCCCCCATGTCCAGTTTCATAAAAACACCCATATCTGGATGATCCATAAAACTGTTAAAAGTTTTATTGTCACAGACCTTGTACTATGAATACAAGTCTTTAGCCTCCATTCAGTGTGCACAGAAGAGGGTTTCTGCAGGTTTCAACAGTTTAAGGACATTTGGAAGACTAACTGACTGCACTCTGACAAATTCTGACACGGCTACACTTTGCCTTAGGGGTTCTAACTTACTGGTCCAATATTAGTTTTGATTAGTGCTGCTACAACACAATCATTAAACATTTTTCCTTAAAATCATTTAAATGTAGGACTTAATTACTGCCTCTTTATAAAGGTAATGCTACATCAATCAATTTTAGACAAAGACCTAGATATTTTTTAAGACATTTTGGAATATGCTTATTAGGGGTGTCATGGTACTAATATTTGTATCAGTTTGGCCACGACAAATACAACGCATCTGTCATTCAGACTGATACAGACCCTCTACAGCAGGGCTGTCAAACTCATTTCAGTTCACGGGCCACATTCAGCCCAATATGATCTAAAGTGGGCTGAACCAGTAAAATAACAGCAAAAAAAGATAAACTATTACATGAAAATGTTTACATCTACAAAGTTTCCTTAAAAATTTGAATAACATGACCATACTCAAAATGTCTTAAGAAAAATAACATTTAACAATATTATGCCTCAGTTTATCATATACACATGTACATTACAACTTACATTACAATTAAAAATACATAAAACATTTAGTAACAGGCAGAATATTGTTAAAACATTTTTTGTAAAAGGATAGTTTGTATATGTACATACTTTCATGTAATTTTACTTTTTTACACTAAAACAAAGAGAATATTTGCAGTTTTCTTTATTTATAGGATATTATGATAGTATTTTACTGGTCTGACCCTCTTGAGATCATATTGCTCCGTATGTGGAACCTGAACTAAAATGATTTTGACACCATTCATAGTTGATATTTTCAGTGTAATCTTTTTCATCTCACAAATTCATCCCATGGGTCAGATTGGATCCTTTGGCGGGCCGGTTTTGGCCCACGGGCTACATGTTTGGCACCTGTAAAGCACTTACAGCCCTCTGGGCAAGTGTAGTAACACTCCGATCCAGTGGGTGGTGGTAAATGACCACTGCTGCAGAAGTCACTGCCACTTCATACCAGATAAATACAGACAAAAGAGGGCAAAACATTCTGGTAACAGTACACTGGATGCAGCTAGTATCCTAGCATTGCTAACTTAACTAAAGTTACTGGCTTACAGAAAGACTCTTCTTATGATGAAAGCAATCCCAGTATCTGTTGACAACAAACAATCCCCTTGGTAATGATCCTCTGCAGTGTGTTGTATCAATACATATGACTTTATGTCCACATAAGTCAGATAAATGGCTGAGGCTACATGTTGTCGACAGTGACATGTACGTCCTGTCAGGTTCAGACAGTGAAGTTTACAAAACCTTATGTTTACAAGTAAAGAAACTGAAGTGCCTTCACAGAGGTAGTGAAAAAAACAGGCAAGCTGTAACTTTTATTTCCATAGCCTTCTGTGGCTTTTATGTACATGTACAGGCTTAGCTAAATTCATTTGTAAAGGACAGGTTGGATTTAATGAATGGTAGCTCCAGGCAGTGTCATATGGATATAATAATACTCTGTTTGTGAGTTTACTAATTAATGACTGGCAGAATTAATCAATTAGAGATGTCATGGTCTGGATCCAGATGCGTCAGGGTGTAGTGTCGTGTTGAGTGTGCCCTCCTCTGTGACTGTCAAAGACTATAGTCAGCTCTAGTTGTTGGATATAGTTTTTCATTGGGCTGTATCTTGTGTTGTGGTCCAGTCCATTTACAGGTTACAGCTTTAATGCCCCTGTTTAACTTACAAAAAGTATCTTCAAGGACGGTATTCTGTAAAACTGAATATCATCTTTATTTATTTTCCTATTCTGATATTGAACCATAACAAGATATTTTTATTTCTAAGTTTCTGCATGTTGTCCATCAGTTTTCATTGGTTTCTGCTACCGGTCAGCACAGGCAGCCACAAGTAATGCACAAAAGCAAACTGCACCACTCTGTGTTAAAAATAAATCTAAAGACAGGCATTTTTTGTTGCTTTTTCTGCATTTTATTGTATTACTCTGTACTGTGAACCATGACCCAAAAACCAAGGTATGTACCAAACCGTGATTTTTGTGCCCCTGACACCCATTTATGCACTCTAATATTCCACTATTATTCTGCACATGAAAATATTATGAATTTGCCAAAGTGGAACATCTGACACCTGTGAACCTCCACCTCAGACCAGCTGAAACACTCAGTTTATTTGAATCCAGGTTAAAGACCCACCTGTTCTTAGCTGCATTTGAATAGAGTTCTTATTCAGAAGTTCAGATCTACACTGTTTCTTTTAAGCTTAAAGTTTTTATCTGTTTGGTTTTTTTTTTTTTTTTTTAATGCCTGTACTTTTTATTGCTTCCCCTGCTGTAATGCTTTTATGCTTTATGTAAAGCACTTTGGATTGTCTTGTACATGAAATGTGCTATATAAAAAAAAAAAAACCTGCTTTGCCTTGTGAAAGACCTATTTTTAATCGGGGTATGCACAGCTGCATGTAAACAGGAGTTAAAGTGGAACACTCTAAAAACTGCAATATTTTGTGCACATAAAAGTAGTCACTGGTTTCCAACCTTTTTTTGTCTCGTGACCCCATTTTAACATGACAAATTTCTGGAGACCCCAGACATTCAAAACTGAAACATTTTTTTGCTAAAATTAATTTGTTTTTGATCATGTAATAGTTTTCTATCCTATGTTTCAAATACAGGTTAATTTTAGAGGACATTTAGTCTATATAATGTATATTATTGTGGATGGAGGCAGAAAAGCCTGGCGTAGATTACTGCACAGAGTGAGAATCTGATTTTCCTTGGTCAGGATATGTACAGTCAGTCCAGCTTGGATTTACAAGGCTGACAATTAAGACTGAACAAACAAGAACTCAAACTATGAATTATGAAAGAGCTGCAGCATCTGAAACCGACCACAATGAACATTTGACAGATGAACAGAACCACAGTGTTTCAGTTTCAGATTCCCAGTTTGTCTGCTATGGATTGTGATTGTCTCTCAACTCACTATATATTTTTTATTAGTAAGTTTTATTTATTTTTATCAATTACTAGAAATTTCAGGCAACGCCAAGGTTGAAAAACACTGCTTTAAGGCCTAAAATTCAGATTATTGGATGCCACTCTTTTTAACAGCATGTAGAAACCAGGAAGACACCTATTTTGAGGCTTCAAGTATATTTCCTGTTTCCCTGCATGACCACAAAATCCTAGTGAGCTCAACTCATTACTGTGACACCACACACACACACACGTTGCTGCTACTGCTGACCTAATTGCTGCTCATGCCATGCCTTCAGTGTCGACACACCATTAGTCTGGCATTACCTCCACCATGAGTGCCACTACTAGCTGTACACAGTGTGGTCCCACTACATGTATATGCTTTGTCCTCATACGCACTGATAGTGAGTGTGTGCACAGCAGGACAAACACAGCTTGAGCTCCTTAATGGAGTGTGTACGAAACCGCGTTCCTCAGACCCGAGGACACCTGGTGTAGCATCAGCACTTAAAACACAGCCCTACTTCTGGTCATGTTCAGGTGACTGAGTTCCATCAAAAACACACAAATGTGTAACCCTAACAATAAACAAACAGCAAAACCCTACACACTCCCACTAACATCATGTGCATGTGACATGGATGGTGGTGTGAAGAGACTTAAGAGGAAAAACAACAGGTTGCAGAGACGAAATGCTGGGTAACAGGCTGACTCACATGTTGCCATTGGTGTAGACGCCACTGTTTTCCTCCACATACTGCACCTGTGCTGGGTAAACATGCTGAACCTGTTGAACAGTCTGGGCCTGGCAAGACAAAATTGCAGTAGTTGCAAATTAACACGAGCTTTTTCTAAAATAGTTGACAAAAAGAAATCTCAAGGTGGATGCAGATTGCAGCAGTACACACACTAAAGCAGGGTGAAAGGAACAATGTCACTGAGAAACTCAGGATATTAACAGAACTGATGGGTATTTATGATTTTAAATTATTTGTAAAAGAGATAAACAAGCAGTAGGAAAATGATTTAAGACCAGATGGAAAAAAAAAAAAAAAAAAATCACAGACAAAAACATAAAAATGAATAAATGAATGAATTTATTTTGGTTTGTACATCAATCATTTCACTTAGTATAATAATCGCAATAAACATAAAAACCAAAAAAGGAATAGGCTAGAGGCAAATGCTTATTTTTTTTTGCCTATCCTTTTCACCAGATACACTGCTAACATCAACTTAAATGTGTACAGCATCGAGCTCTCACACCATAAAAAAAAAAAAAAAAACAATCAACAACAAAAACTAAAATGAAGATGAAAACAATGTAACAAGACCAAGTGATATAAAAGACACAACAGAATAACAGGAAACAAGATGAAAAAGCCCTAACACACTTAACAAGGTGAAAACACACCTTTAGTCTGACTCTGCCCTCACACTTTACTGGTGATATTTTCATTTTCTTTATTTAGATTGAATTATCTTTATTAAAGAAATCTGAACACAATCTAATATCTTATGAAACAAAACAAAAACAGCTCCTCTTTACGGTCAAAACTGTACTTAAAATTTAAAATGATTAAAATGTGTTTGAGTCCAACAAGAAAACACTGAGGCATTTTGGAAGTATTTTATCCTGAGAACGTATATAAAATAAAGCCTAGAGACAAAATAAAAATGTGTAAGATGATAAATATACTTTGTGTGATATAGGTTAAATATGTTTGTATGGCCTAGCCCTAGTGTGATATAGGTTAAATACGTTTGTATGGCCTAGCCCTGTGTGATATAAGTTAAATATGTCTGTATGGCCTAGCCCTAGTGTGATATAAGTTAAATATGGTTTTATGGCCTAGCCCTAGTGTGATATCCTACTATAATGGACGTTCTGTGTCCGACACATGTCCGACGCGTGTCCCGATGTTTGTCCCAATGTTGCAGCATGGGAGGGTGTACAGGTGCAATGCTGCTGTTGCACCACGGGAGGGCGCTATCGTACAATGGAACCACGGGTACAATGCCGCTAGTAGGTTAAATATGGGTTTATGGCCTAGCCCTAGTGTGATATAGGTTAAATATGGATTTATGGCCAGGCCCTAGTGTGATATAGGTTAAATATGGTTTTATGGCCTAGCCCTAGTGTGATATAGGTTAAATATGGGTTTATGGCCTATCCCTAGTGTGATATAGGTTAAATATGGTTTTATGGCCTAGCCCTAGTGTGATATAGGTTAAATAGAGTTTATGGCCTAGCCCTAGTATGATATAGGTTAAATAGGGTTTATGGCCTAGCCCTAGTGTGATATAGGTTAAATAGGGTTTATGGCCTAGCCCTAGTGTGATATTGGTTAAATAGGGTTTATGGCCTAGCCCTAGTGTGATACTGGTTAAATAGGGTTTATGGCCTAGCCCTAGTGTGATATAGGTTAAACATGGGTTTACGGCCTCGCCCTAGTGCAGACAGAGTGGGTGGATGTACCTGCTGCTGGACAGGCACCTGCTGGGTGGAGCCGGTGGGCTGGACAGGCACAGTGGTCTGAAGAGGGACAGTGGAGGTGGAGTCAGCGCCTGCTTCAGGGGTCTGCATGGCGCCTGGATAACACAAAAGACAAACAACACAACAGTCTCACTATTTAGCTTCATATAATGACATTTAACCTTTACTTAACCAGGAGGTCCCTTGAGCTAAAATCTCTTTTTTGAAGGAGACATGGTCATAAAATTCTGAGAGATCACGCCTCCAAAATTCAACAGCTCTTGTACAAATGATTCCAAAACCATAGGATTTAACAACAACAAAAAACAAGCAAGTCTATCACAACCACAAATGTTCTTAGACAAAATAATAAATCAAATAACTGTCCTCATGCTGTGATTAGACCAAGACATTGACCATCCTTCAACAACAGTCTAATGTAAGCTTAATAAAAAAAAAAAAAAAACACTAAGTTGAACTGTGGACTCATCTGTTTGGTCTAACCCAGTGCTTTTAAAGCTGCTCTGGATCAGTTCGACCCATAGCCCCACGTCTGCCCTCTGGTACTCGATGTACTGAGAGCCTCATGCATCAGGGACACATGGTCTTGTCTCCATGTTCACGGCCATAAAAACAAGTTAATAATTAACAAATGCCAAATAAATGCTGCTTCTTGTTGCTCCGTCAGCCTCTCGTTTACAGGTGTTACTCTGGAGAAACAGTAGCAACCATTTAAATGTCTTACAAGAGTGATCCACACTGTGCATTCATTACAGATAAGGAGCTTTATTATCCTCCACACATTAAGGATAGGATGATGTACACCAAAGTGAACTATATTAACCCTTTAGGTGACAGAGGTTTTGTTTATAAATATTAAATTTTTTATATCAAAATTTCAAAAAGCTGTCAGTTTCATCAGTCATGAGGTTTGTTGCAATATTGACACTTTGCGCTTTAAGTGTTAAGGTGAGGTGAAACACAGACGCTCATGGTAAACCTGTGTTTTTGAGTTAATAATAGCATGGCTAACACCAGCCGTTTCCTCCACGGGTAGGCCACCTCCTCCCCATCACTGTTTCCATGAACAAGCCTCTCTTGGTTAATTAAGCTGGGTCTCGTAACAACTTCAAATCTCTCCAAGGATTTGCCTGCCCCTTCTCTTTATCCTCAATATCACTGTCTGTTTACTTTGGGCTGCAGGCTCATATGGTTATGCCTGTTGTGGCAGCTAACCTTAAAGTAGGGATGGGCAATATGGAAAAAATATCATATCGCAATTTTTAAAAAATAAAATCACAATCTTGATTTTATCTTGATTCTTTACATTGATCTTTGAGACTAATTTGCAAGTTTCTGAACAGAGCAACCAAACCATTTCCCTATGTAAAACATAGCCCTAAAAGAAGAAATAAAACTGACAATTTAGCCCAAAGAACCTTCCAGAACATTTTCAATTTAAATAGTTTGTGCAATTTTGCCAACATGTGCCAACAACATAAACATACTAAAATGTAAACAACACTCTGATTAAGTGCACTCTTACAGCATAAAAACTAAACTGCACTTGGTTTTTGAGGTAGCTTTCAATGAACATGAAAAGTAAAAAAAAAAAACAAAAACAAAAAACAGAACAAAGTATCAATGAGAAAATGCCCTTTTCCAATAATCCTCCAGTTTTACAGAACAGGTGGCTGGTAATTTTGCAAATGACTGTTGTTTGTGCTTTGTTGTTTGGGGAAAAGCTAAACCAATTCCATACGATGGAGTAGAGTTCTTTTTAGGAAGCAACTCACCCATTTCACTGTCAGCCATGACTCCCACTACACAACGTGAAATCCACATGACGTGGACATGAACAGATGTGATGCGTCTGTGCGTCTCATATAACTCCATCCAGACTCTCACTACATCAGATTCTAGACCATTTCACCATCTCTCTGCTTTGTCGGATCATTGATACGTTCTAATCCTTCACTATCTAATATGGTCATGTTGCACACCCCTACCTCAAAGTTAGACCAAAAAGTTGAGTCAGATGGTCTTTTGTGGTGAATGGAAAATGCGAGGAATCATAAGGCAGAGGGAAAAACATCTATACTTTCTTTATAAACATGGATGTTCTGAGATCCATTAAAACAAACCCTTCTGCTTTCAGTATAACTTCTTTAGACATTTTGGGTAGAGGTCGACCAATGTGGGTTTTTCTAAGGCCGATGCCAATTTTTTTAAAGATTTGGTCAGCCAATGGCCGATATTTACAGCTGATTTTTGAGTCTGATATTCAAGGCCGAGTTTTTTTTTTTTTTTTTTTAAAGCACACTGACCGCAAAATACAATTGAAACACTCAGATAATTAAGATTTTTATGCAGCAAAATAAATGAAATTATTAATACATGTACACATAGTACTCTTAACATTTATTGAACTTTAAGTGCTGCCCACACAGGTGCCTGATCAAATATCTTAAATACCATTTTTACTACTGATCAAATATCGGTTCTCCCAAAAAAATCAATGCCGATGGCCAATATTGAAAAAAATCAATATAATGACCCAATATATTGGCTGGCCGATATATTGGTCTACCTCTAATTTTGGGGAGGGGATGAAAAATGTCTGTCAGCATTCACCTGCTGGACAGTTTACCTAACGTAACATTTATAGATGCAATGATTTACTGATTATTTGTCGACAAATAACAGTCTAAATCCAACTTCTTAAATGTGAATACGTTAGCGTTTTTTCCTTGTCCTGTGAGAGTCAGCTGAATATCTTTGGGTTGTGGAACATAAGCTACCTGTGGATGACATTTTTCATGGTTTGAGAGACTTTTTTTAACCATTTTCCTCACATTTCATAGGCCCTAGACAATAAGTAAAACACAAACATATAAATCTGCTGAATTCAACATAAGAAGTTTAGCCCAGAAAAAAAAGTGTATTTGGGCTAGGGTTGTAACAATGTCATTATGTTACGTTTAATCGCGATTTTAAACATCATGGTAAATTAATCATCAAAGCTGCCAAAAACCGTCTCATAAAGTACAGTAAATTAACAGCAGAACCAAAGACGCCAATATACGCTTCCTGCACGGAACAAAAGCAATGTTACACAAGCTGCATTCAACATTCCATGAGTGAAAATAACAGAGAAGGACCAGCTGACCATCAGTCTCAGGGGGTGGACGCATTTCTGAATTGTCTTGACCATAAATATATTTTCGATGCAGGCTGATGTTTGTTTCCATGGAGTTTGCATTTGCTGCCGTCATCTACGCAGCTTCAGGCTACCATTGTTCAGCCCATTCACAACAATCTGTCTGCAAAGCTTTAGTAGAGTAAGGCCGTTCTTCTGCAGTTCAGACTGTCTGACAAACTTCAGGAGGATGAACCTGTGAACTGATGCAGTAAACACATTCTGTTTGATCACAAGGCAAACTGTATTAAATAGTCCGATGGGCCTGTGGAGTGGAACTGGTTCGCCCCCTTAAACAAACGTCCTGCACCCTCAAATGAAAGTGAGCGAAGTTTCAGGAGTAAGGGAGAAGGTAAATGAGTTTCACAACAGCGGGAGACATAGAGAAATTAGCAATGTGTGTTAGCCTAAGTTTCAGTTTCACTTTCAAAGGGACGTACGGTTGTATGGTCTGCGTGGGCCGCACCCCTTCGTATAAACGCCCCACAAAATAATTGTAGTAATTGTGAAACCACAATTATTTGTCTGACAATAATCGTAGCACCAAAACCTCTAATCGTTCCATCCCTACTTTGGGTGTATATGGCAGTCAATCTAAGCTGAGTTTTTCTCTTTCCTCAGCCTCGGTGCTGCATCCAAGTCTTATCATAGTCAGGAAAAGCCTGCTTTATCAACAAAGTACCTTGATAACAAGTCTTGATGAAACAGAGGTTGACAGATTTTTTAAAGGCTCATATTAAAACAACTAACAGGAGAGATGATGAATTGGCCTGAAATTTACTGTGTTGATTGATTGGGAACTAGATAACTTGAACTTAACATCTGAATGAAAGTAATAAAAGAATAACTCAATAAATAAATGGATGTGGCTCAGTGAACATCACATTTGTAATTAATCGATAAACGTAGAACTGAACACCAAACTAAACATCAATAATCTAAGCTATTTTAGCTATTATTTTCCTTCAGTCAGTAATTTCAGATGAGAAGCCTAACATTAACCATCAGCCAGTGTAAGAACCAGATTCTGCCAATACTGTTTTCAAATGTCCTCTCAGTGCTGATTAATTGATCGCACTTGAATGTGAAAGCAAAAAAAAAAAATCAGTATTCTAAAAACATCACACAAAACATTTCAACTTCAGTGCATGGCTTAATGCTGAATACACCAAATATGTGGACCTAAATTTCACAATGCTGTTTAAACGCTTCAGTCTTCTGAGTCTACGGTATCATTGACGATGCCTGAGGATATGTTTTACTTTATCGCTCATATCTCTGGAATGCAGATAGAAATTTGCTTTTTCCTTTGGCTCTTTCAAAACCAGACCTCCGCTGTATCTGTATCTCACCTAGAAACTGTGTTATACTGGCTTGAAATTCAGTGTCCAATAGGTAGAGCACGCACCGTCACATGATGTGCCAATGTCCAATCGGAAATCAGTGTGCTCTCATATGGTGTGGACAAAAAGTCACAATTACATCAAGATGGTTCCATCATTATCTATAGTATGAATACTATGCTTGGAAATGCAGGCCTGAATGTAATAATTGATATGTGAATAACCATTTACATATGGACGGTGCATCATTGCACATACCACAGTTATATGTTTGTTATTTTCCTTGTAAATGTTTTATTTGACTTAGTAAACAATGAAACGCTAAACCTGGAAATAAGGTCAAAGAGAGGGCACAGGTCCTTCGGAATGTACACTCAGAGTGAACGGAACCTGCAGTTCCACAAACAAGGTTGAACAGATCGTGCACAAGACCATGACATCCTGGAAACATCAGATTTGTGAGGTAGCTCCCTGTCTCATTCCAGACAGGAACTGGTTTCATGCTTCACATAAGTGATGCTACATCCTCAACAATCACGTGGGATAAATAAATATTAAATAATAATGATTAGATTAGATTTATATAGCGCTAAATACAGGATGGGGAAGCAAAATTTACAATTAACATTTAGTTGTTTTTTCTCAGCAGGCACTACGTCAATTGTTTTGAAACCAAACATATATTGATGTCATAATCATACCTAACACTATTATCCATACCTTTTCAGAAACTTTTGCCCATATGAGTAATCAGGAAAGCAAACGTCAAAGAGTGTGTGATTTGCTGAATGCACTTGTCACACCAAAGGAGATTTCAAAAATAGTTGGAGTGTCCATAAAGACTGTTTATAATGGAAAGAAGAGAATGACTATGAGCAAAACTATTACGAGAAAGTCTGGAAGATACTATTAAAGAAGAATGGAAGAAGCTGTCACCCAAATATTTGAGGAACACTTGCGCAAGTTTCAGGAAGCGTATGAAGGCAGTTATTGAGAAAGAAGGAGGACACATAGAATAAAAACATTTTCTATTATGTCAATTTTCTTGTGGCAAATAAATTCTCATGACTTTCAATAAACTAATTGGTCATACACTGTCTTTCAATCCCTGCCTCAAAATATTGTACATTTTGCTTCCCCAGCCTGTATGCTCTATGAATGCATACTCAAAGCACGTACAGTGGCTCCATTATTCATTCACTAACATTCACACTCTGGTGGTGGTAAACTACATATGTATCCACAGCTGTCCTGGGGCAGACAGACAGAAGCGTGGCTGCAATTTGCGCCTACAGCCCTTCCAACCACCAACGAACATCCATTCAGTAGCAGCACTGGAGGCATAATTGTTGTAAATAATTGTTGGAGCCCTCGACCCCACAGAGCAGTTCTCTTTTACCTGTTCTGTTTTGGCCATATAGCTTTTTTCTACATTCATATGACATCACTACAGCATGAATATTCTGAAAACCCAGGTTGTCCTGAAAAAACAAAAACAAAAAACAAAACAAAACAAAAAAAAACAATGTAAATTACTTGATTGTGCCTAACAAGGCTGAGAATTTCAATCAATCAATCAATCAAATTTTATTTATATAGCACCAAATCATAACAAAGACACTTCACATATACGGCCGGTCAAAACCAGATTCTGAAGAGTTATAAGCATTAATACATAAGAAAGCAAAGATGACATGTAAAGAAAATGCCTTAGTCTGGACAGGGTTTTAAGTACATGATGGAAATGAGCCCCCCTAATCAACAAAAAAAAAAGCCCCTGCATCACAACACTCTATTGCTTCATCACCCCCCCATCACTTTCTCTCACTCACTCACACACACACACACACACACACACACACACACACACACACACACACACACACACACACACACACACACACACACACACACACACACACACACACACACACCCCTCCTGCCTCACCATTCAGGCACTCCCTTGTGGCCCACTTAAATGCTGTGCTCCACTGAGCAAGTGCAAGCCCCACAAAAGACACAGAGGAACAAAAGCCACCAAGGAGGGCAACATTTTGCCCTGCGTTTTCTTCACTCAGTTCTTGTTGCTAACATTAAAGCAACAAATAGTGCTGGGCAGAGGGTTTGCTTATTTGCCTCTCTAATGATCAGGCATGATAAAGGTCGAGTCTGACAGGCCAGGTAGAAAAACAGGAGCTGCTCAACCAAAATGAAAAGTACGCCACGCACATATTCTCTAATACATGCACCACACTGAGGCTGAGGTGGAGACAGGAGCATGATCAGGTGCTACTGCGTAAGAGGGACAGGTCTAACTGGGAGCTACGGCACACACACAAAGTTTAGACTTTTAGGAAGAGCTGAATTGGCAGTTTATATTAAAAAAAAAACAAAAAAAACTGAGCAGCATATTCTGAAACATCTTTAACAGTCACTTATGCCAAAAACAGGATATATTGTATGGTATGAGTTTGTGGGAGACGGCATTGTACAGCTGGTCAATAAAACAATAGTGATAATTTATTTCTGTACTGGAGCAGAAATTAATTGATCTCTCCATTTCTTACAGACTTTCTAATGAATTCTGATCATCTTTAAATAAAAAAGTCAATATTCTCAGGTTTTAATTTCTTAACAGTGAATATTTTCTGGTTTCTTTCATCCTCTATCATAGTGCACCAAATACTACTGACTTGCAGACAAAATAAGATATTTGAGGAGGTTATTTTGGTTTCAAGAAACACTTTTACATAGTTTTCTGACATTTTACTGACCAAACAATTGAAGAACTAATCTATAGATGAATCAGCACTGAAGCTAATGACTACGTAGTAACCATGTTCATTTCAGATCATAATGAATGATCATTTTCATATCATATCAGGATACTTTTCCTTGTAGCTCATTAGCTACAAGTATCATAATGTGATTTTATCATGAACGCATTAGCAGAATTTTTGTCTATTTTTTCACAATATCAAATGTTCCAAAACTTTGTTCGAACAGAATGTTCAAAATAAAGCATAAAACCACCAATAACCACTGGTTCCAACTCTGACTCAAGATGAAAAATCTGGAAAAAAAAAATCATTTGACATTTACCCTGATAATAATGAAATGGAAGATTGCAAGAATTTTATATTGCTAACATCTTTGGACATATGAGCCAGCTCTACTGTGTTGTGCCAAAAAAAAACCAACCCAAAACATGATATTTGTAGATGATATGAGAACCAATGGAAAAAGACATGTCACACATGCCAAAATCTCCCTGGTATATCAGATCCCTGTTCAGACTGAATGGCTTGATGTGGGCTACGGTATTAAAAACCAAGCCTGTATAAAATCTTCCATTTCATCAATAATCATTCATTACAACTACCAGGCGCACACAGAAAGCAGACCAAGCATGCTGTATTTTGCTAAGCCATGAAAATGGATGACTGAATAATTGAATTAATCAGCCCCTCTTTAAGTGATTGGAAATGCAACTGGATCCAGGCAGCAGGTGGCATGGTACTATTTCTGCCCTACCGGACTACAGGTAAGTGGTAACATGAGCTGATAACTAGCAGTTCTAAACATCCTGTTCTGTGCGTTGGGAGGATGTCTGTGTAAGACCTATTTTAGGTTGTATATTGGCCAAAAAAAAAAGGGAGGGGAGGGGGGGTCTTCTGGTTTAAAGTACTTTGTGTCACTCACATGTTAATGACAGGTCTGATTTAATACAAAGAACTCACTACTGGAGGAGCCAGGAGAGCTTCAATCCACAACTAATTTAAGATTACAAATGAGAAAAAAAAAATACTGTGGTACATGATTGACAATCCAGCTAAAAATGTCACTCTGCTCCTGCACTTGTTCACGACTCAGAGGACGCAGCTACACAGTAGACTTCATGGACCCGAAATGATTGTGATGCAACATTAGGAAATCCCGTCTCTAGTTATATGACCTACCCATAGTTCTAAGAAACCATCCCATGCAAGGACTTTGTTAAGTTCTTTAACATAAATACTATGAGTCCAGTCAAAATCTAGCACAATGGCAGGCTGTTCAATCACAATTAAGATATCTTCCACACAGAGTTGAAAATATTCCACCTTAAATCTTTTCCTTACACTTCCATAGAAATTGCAGCAGGTAAACATATCTAAACAAATACAAAGCTGTCTGTTTGTGTTTGGAGTCAGTGTGCATCTGTATAGTGCACAGGGTGGATGAACCTTAACCTTTACAACCTTAAGTTTCAGCAAATGCAATGCAAAATAGGAATTCATTCAATATTTAGCCAGAATGTAGAGCACTGATCGTTTTCATCTTAATGGATCGACAGGTGCTTTCCTTTAATGCGCACTGTTACAAACTTAGTTTTGTGTTATCACAGGGCTTATCACAGCCATCTGATGCCACAAAGAGGGCAGATGCAGAGCCAGCCAAGCTATCTTGCTCCCTAAGACAAAAGGGAAAGTAATGGCTTAGCTATTGTCAGTAGCAGTTACTGTACGGTGGGTTAGCTCATAACACTTTCTACTACTTATCGATGTTAGTGAGCGTCGAAACCCCCGAAACATAAAACTTGGATTATCAACGTAACATTAGGCAAAAAACGGGGCTGCGGTACGCATTGTACGAAGGCAACGCTGGCGTTAGCAACCTAGCAACAACAGACACCTGCTACTGCTCCAGCTGACCAGCTAGCATCAGTGATTAGCATGGACTTGAGCTAGCACACAAAGTGGAAAGTTGAACAAATATGCACACGACGAAGCCTTTCCCTGACAAACTGACTCCACCGGAGGTAGTCGTTGCCCGTTGTGAACATACAGTGCCACACAGTGCTAGCCAGCAGGACCTTCTTGGAGCTCACAGCTGTGGTTATCTACAGGCAACGTTAGCATGAAGGCTAACACGTTACAAAGAAACACCCTCGCTAGCAAAACTACCCCAGCCTTTGAGCGAGCCTTCCATCAGCAGACAAAAAATACACCAAAGCATGAATATGTGCTCTGTAAAAATCCTCCTTTAAACCAAGAAAGAGTGTGAATTCGGGCTAAAACTGTAAAATAGAATTCAAACCTGGGCTGTGGACTGGTTGATGAAGATGAGGATGGTGGAGGAGGTGGTAATGATGGAGCGAGAGGTTGTTGTTGGTGGGTTACAGTCGCCAGGACTACGGTGACTATGGCGCTGCTGCTTCACTGGGCAACAGTTGCTATCAAACTCACCGGGCGCGCGCAACCTTACCAGTCAGGTGGGAGGAGATTGAAGCGCACGAGATCCAGACAACAGTCAAATGAAGAAAACATCTGGAATTATTATTAAGACTGGATGAACACATACACACAGAGCACTACTTCTGTGACCTTTAAAAAAAATGTTTCTCTCTATTTACCCTTTCTAATACATAATAAAGATGAAATTATCCACTTTAAACCAAAACCATCTACTGATCTAAACTGTTTAATACCTGTTGATCCACTAATCCTATCAATACATGTCAATAATTGGTGTAAAATACAGTTCTTCATCTTTTCATGGTCATCAGATATGACCCATTTGGACCTTCAGAGGCTCCGTAGTTACCATGGAAACACCATCATCTTCTACAACACTGATTCCCCAGTAAAACCCATGGAGTTGCATCTGGGATTATGTTCAGGTAATGACAGATTTTTCTTTAGTTTTCTCTGTTTCTGATATAATAACTTTTTTTTTATAATATATATTATATATTTATAATTCCACAAAACATCTGGAAATATTAAGACTGTCTTAACCCATACACACAGAGCACTACTTTCATGACCATTAAAAAAATGTTTCTCTCTATTTACCCTTTCTAATACATAATAAAGATGAAATTATCCACTTTAAACCAAAACCATCTACTGATCTAAACTGTTTAATACCTGTTGATCCACTAATCCTATCAATACATGTCAATAATTGGTGTAAAATACAGTTCTTCATCTTTTCATGGTCATCAGATATGACCCATTTGGACCTTCAGAGGCTTCGTGGTTACCATAGAAACACCATCATCTTCTACAACACTGATTCCCCAGTAAAACCCATGGAGTTGAATCTGGGATTATGTTCAGGTAATGGCAGATTTTTCTTTAGTTTTCTCTGTTTCTGATACAGTAACCCTTTTTATAATATATATTATATATTTATAATTCCAGAAAACATCTGGAATTATTAAGACTGTCTTAACCCATACACACAGAGCAATACTTTTGTGACCATTAAAAAAAAAATTCTCTCTATTTACCCTTTCTAATATATAATAAAGACCCAATTATCCACTTTTAACCAAAACCATCTACTGATCTAAACCCTTTAATACCTGTTGATCCACTAATCCTATCAATCCATGTCAATAATTGGTGCAAAATACAGTTCTTCATCTTTTCATGGTCATCGGATATGACCCATTTGGACCTTCAGAGGCTCCGTAGTTACCATAGAAATGCCATCATCTTCTACAACACTGATTCATCAGTAAAACCCATGGAGTTGAATCTGGGATTATGTTCAGGTAATGAGAGATTTTTCTTTAGTTTTCTCTGTTTCTGATATAATACCTTTTTTTAATAATATATATTATATATTTATAATTCCAGAAAACATCCGGAATTATTATTAAGACTGGATTAACCCAGACACACAGAGCAATACTTTTGTGACCATTGAAAAAAAAGTTTTCTCTCTATTTACCCTTTCTAATATATAATAAAGACCCAATTATCCACTTTTAACCAAAACCATCCACTGATCTAAACCGTTTAATACCTGTTTATCCACTAATCCTATCAATACATGTCAATAATTGGTGTAAAATACAGTTTATCATGTTTTCATGGTCATCAGATATGACCCATTTGGACCTTCAGAGGCTCCGTAGTTACCATAGAAACACCATCATCTTCTACAACACAGGTGTCAAACATGCGGCCCGGGGGCCAAATCCGGCCCTCCAAAGGGTCCAGTCTGGCCCCTGGGATGAATTTATGAAATGCAAAAATTACACTGAAGATATGAATCATTTTAGTTCAGGTTCCACAAACAGACCAATTTAATCTCCAGGGGGTCGGATCAGTAAAATACTATCAGAATAACCCATAAATACTCACCACTCCAATTTTTTTCCCTTTGTAAATAAAAAACATTTTCATGCCATTTTACTGTATTTACACTAAAACAAACTAACATTTCACAAAAACACGAATGACCTCAACAGATATGAACATTTTGAAATGTCTGAAGTCTAATTGTAACAATATTCTGCCTGTTATTAAATGTTTTGTGTATTTGTAAATCCACTGTGATCTGTACGTTGTAATGTACATGTGTAAATGATAAACTGAGACATAATATTGTTAAAATTGCACTTAGTTTTCTTAAGAAATTTCAGTTTGTTCATGTTATTCACATTGTTTTAAAGGATAGTTGGTAGATGTAAACCTTTTCATTGCATAATTTTACTTTCTGTGCTCTAAAACGTAGAAGAAAGTTTGGAGCTGACATTATTTATATATTATTATGTTATTATTTTACTGGTTCGGCCCACTTCAGATCCAATTTGACTGAATCTGGCCCCTGAACTAAAATGAGTTTGACCCCCCTGTTCTACAACATTGATTCACCAGTAAAACCCATGCAGTTGCATCTGGGATTATGTTCAGGTAATGAGAGATTTTTCTTTAGTTTTCTCTGTTTCTGATATAATAATTTTTTTAAATAATATATATTATATATTTATAATTCCAGAAAACATCTGGAATTATTAAGACTGGCTTAACCCATACACACAGAGCACTACTTCTGTGACCATTAAAAAAAAAATTTCTCTCTATTTACCCTTTCTAATATATAATAAAGACCCAATTATCCACTTTCAACCAAAAACCATTGACTGATCTAAACCGTTCAATACCTGTTGATCCACTAATCCTATCAATACATTTCAATAATTGGTGTAAAATGCAGTTTGTCATGTTTTCATGGTCATCAGATATGACCCATGATCTACATTGTCCGTAGGTGTGAATGTGAGAGTGATTGTTTGTCTCTATATGTTCAGCCCTGCGATGAACTGGTGAAATGTCCAGGGTGTACCCCGCCTTCGCCTGTAAGTAGCTGGAATAGGCTCCAAGCGACCCCCGTGACCCTAGTGAGGATAAAGCGGGTTCAGATAACACTGGGTTACAAAAAAATGTTTTTTGCAAGTTGTCTAGGTTTTTTCCAACTGAATTAGGACCATTTTGCACCGCTAAATCCAAAAATGACATCTGTTTTTCTCAATCAGGTCAGGTTTTTTTGCTAATTTGATTTTGAAAAATTAGATCTTCTCACAAAATTGATTACATTTAATTACATTAATACCAAAATAAGATTGGTAAGCACACTTTATGAAACTTGTGACTTGATTCCTGTTAGGTACAATGGTGTATTCACCGCAGATGTAGCAGAATACGTCGGGCTTATTTTTGCAAGATCTTCTAGTCGAAGCCATTTCATTCACCTGTAATATTAAAAAAAACTATTAATCATAAATTGGCAAAAGTAAAATCTTAAGAACTCGTTTATTGCAAGAAATATGAAAGAATTTTGTATCACATGATGTGAAAATGCCCATAAATGTAAGCAAAAATGTTAAAAAGCCAATATGTAGCATAGTTCAGAAAGTTGACCTGATTGAGCAAAATTAATGTGATTTTTGGATTCAGCACACCAAAATTATCCTAAATCAGCTCAAAAAACTTAAACAATAAATTTGTGGTTGACCAGTGTAATGAATGAATAATATATAATATTATCCTCTGCAGGTATTTTCCTGTATTTAATTCACTGATCGTGGAGATGTTCACAAAAGCTCAGATTAAAGTTGAAGGTTATTATATCAGAAACAGAGAAAACTAAAGAAAAATCTCTCATTACCTGAACATAATCCCAGATGCAACTCCATGGGTTTTACCGGTGAATCAATGTTGTAGAAGATGATGGTGTTTCCATAGTAACTACGGAGCCTCTGAAGTTCCAAATGGGTCATATCTGATGACCATGAAAAGATGAAGAACTGCATTTTACGCCAATTATTTACATGTATTGATAGGATTAGTGGATCAACAGGTATTAAACAGTTTAGATCAGTAGATGGTTTTGGTTAAAAGTGGATACTTGGGTCTTTTTGGGTTAATACAAGGGCTCATTCTTAAAAAACTAATACACAAAAGCCTGTGTTTTCAAGGATGTTGATGCTCATAACCCCTGGTTACATGAACAAGTTCTTTTCAATATCCTCTTGAGACCCAGCAATACAGTTTTGTCCTCTGTAATGGATAAGGGTTTCACAGCTTTAAAATATAAAAAGAAAAAAAAAAAGAAAATGCTGTCCATTGCAAAGGACATTCCATCAGAAAAGTAGTAGAATAGGAATAGAATCGGACCTTAGTATCCCTGTTACAGGAACAATGAAAATCAGTTTAGTAGCAAACACTTCAAGTGCAAAAAAAGAAAACTGTATAAAAATATCACACAAATTGTACCAAAAAATATTGACATTATACAAAACTACAAGAAATACGAAAATATGCAAAAAGCAAACTCTATAATAAATGGAAGAAATATGTACAACATATAGTGGATATACAGGGTGGGGAAGCAAAATTTACAATATTTTGAGGCAGGGATTGAAAGACAGTGTATGACCAATTAGTTTATTGAAAGTCATGAGAATTTATTTGCCACAAGAAAATGTACATAATAGAAAATGTTTTTATTCTATGTGTCCTCCTTCTTTCTCAATAACTGCCTTCACACGCTTCCTGAAACTTGCGCAAGTGTTCCTCAAATATTCGGGTGACAACTTCTCCCATTCTTCTTTAATAGTACGAGGGCCGTTGAATAAGTTCATGGCCTCACCCAGAACAGAACAACACAGACTGATAATTTATATTTTATTTTTCAACATAATCTCCATTTACAGCAATGCACTTGGTCCATCGATGTTCAAGCATCACTATCCCATCACGAAAGAATGTAACATCCTGTATTATAACAACCAGTATTTCTGGGTGAGGCCATAAACTTATTGAACAGCCCTCGTATCTTCCAGACTTTCTTGTAATAGTTTTGCTCATAGTCATTCTCTTCTTTCCATTATAAACAGTCTTTATGGACACTCCAACTATTTTTGAAATCTCCTTTGGTGTGACGAGTGCATTCAGCAAATCACACACTCTTTGACGTTTGCTTTCCTGATTACTCATATGGGCAAAAGCTTCTGAAAAGGTATGGATAATAGTGTTAGGTATGATTATGACATCAATATATGTTTGGTTTCAAAACAATTGACGTAGTGCCTGCTGAGAAAAAACAACTAAATGTTCATTGTAAATTTTGTTTCCCCACCCTGTATACGGAAACACAGAAATAAATCTGAAAAAACAGATGCATTACACTGTTTCCTGTCCAATTATTGAATGTAAAAAAAAATAACAAAACAAAAAAAACAGCCATATCTTTTCCTTCCCTGGGTGTCAGGAGGATATGCAGAAGTGCTATTTCTGCTTCCTCAATCTGCTCATGTCGCCATAGGTTTAAGGTTTATCACCTTTACAATAGTCTTTCCTTAACCCATAAAGACCCAAACATCCACCAGCGACCAAAACCATCTAATGATCTAAACTGTTTAATACCTGTTGATCCACTAATCCAGGGGTGTCAAACTCCTTTTAGTTCAGGGGCCAGATTCAGCTAAATTTGATCTGAAGTGGGCCGGACCAGAAAAATTAATAACATAATAACCTATAAATAATGACAACTCCAAATTTTTGTCTTTGTTTCAGTGTAATAAAAACCCCATTAAACTATGAAAATACTTACTTTTATAAACTACCAAAAAAAAAAAAAAAACCTGAAAAAACTGAAATTTTAATTAAAAAAAAAAAACAAGAAAATTTAGTGCAATTTTAACAATATTATCCCTCAACTTATCATTTGTCCATGTGCATTATGGATCAGATCTACAAAGACACTAAACACTAATGAACAGGCAGAAAAATAGTTCAAATTGTGCTTAATTTTCTTTAGTCATTTCAGGTTCTTCGTATTTATTCAGGTTATTCACATTTTATTGTTACAGGATAGTTTGTAAATGTAAATATTTCCAGAATTTAATGTTATTTTTTGCACTAAAACAAAGAAAAAAATTAAGTTGTTAATTCTAAATTTTTTTTGGCTTAATTGAAGTTTGTTTTTTTGTTTTTTGGCTTAATTCAAGATTTTTTTTAACTTAATAGAAGAATTTTTTTTTTTTTTTTTTTTTTTTTTGGCTTAATTGAAGATTTTTTGCTAAATTTAAGATTTGTTTTTGGCTTAATTGAAGATTTATTTTTTTTTTTTACTTAAATGACTTTTTTTTTTGACTTAATTGAATTTTTTTTTTTTTTTTTTTTTTTTTACTTAATTGAAGATTTTTTTTTGTCTTAATTCAAGATTTTTTCCTTAATTCAAGCTAATTTTTTTTTTTTCTTAATTTAATTCAAGACTGTGGAATTTTTGCACTTTGCAAAAACATCCCAGGGGCCGAACTGGACCCTTTGGCGGTCCGCATTTGGCCCCCGGGCCACATGTTTGACACCTGTGCACTAATCCTATCAATACATGTAAATAACTGGTGTAAAATACAGTTCTTCATCTTTTCATGGTCATCAGATATGACCCATTTGGACGTTCAGAGGCTCCGTAGTTACCATGGAAACACAGTCATCTTCTACAACATTGATTCACCAGTAAAACCCATGGACTTGGATCAATGACAGTGGATGAAGGCAGACGTTCATCCTCCAGGAGTCAGGGTCTGCTCCAGGTTTCTGCTGTTAAAGGTAGTTTTTCCTTCCACTGTCTCCAGTCACATGTGTTTGCTCCAGTTGGATTCTGTAAACTGGCTTCAGAGTCTGGTTCCAACCGTCACTATATGTAAAGTGTCATGAGATAACTTTTGGTGTGATTTGGTTTAATGAAGATGCTTATTTTACGTTCATATAATGATATGTTATGCAGAAAAAAAACTCTTTCTCTTCAGTTTTCTCTGTTTTGGATATAATAACCCTCATCTTCAATCTGAGCTTTAATGAACGTCTACATGATCAGAACATTAACCCTTTGATGCATGAATTATGAGGTCCTTAGTCAAGATTTTTTTCCTGAGTGTTTTTATTTGTCTTTAGACATGAAAAAAAACAATGTGATTGAAATTTTTTATGAACCTGTTTTGTATGGAGTTACAAAAATATCTACTCACATGTATTTAAAATGCAATATCAAAAAGTGATCAACTGTGTGAAAACAATGAAATATTATTTTAAGTAGCTAATCTGATATTTTCTCACATTTTAGCATACTTTAATTCTAGTTATTACTCACTTCATGGAGATAATGTGAAAAAAGAAAAATTGTTTCAGAAAACTGTTAATTACAGTCTAATAACAAATAGCAATTGATTTGCTCTCAAACATGTTACTGCAGATCAGGTTTATCAAGAACAGCAAAGTTGTCTGATATGCAAATAAAACAACAAAATTCATAAATATACAAGAGAACAGCTGTAGAATAACTGTCCACTGTGGTGACCACTATGCATGAAAGGGTTAATTACAGGATAATACCTGATTTTCACTTAAAAAAATGCAAAACACAAAGCATAATATTAGAATAAATGTTGATAAATCACTTCAGAAAGGTTAAAAATAGAGAAAAAAAATCAATATGGGAACTGCCACAGACGCAGCACTGGGTCTTTGTGGGTTAAGGTTCTTTCTACCTGTATAACTGAGCTCATAGTTTCTCAGTAGCAGAGCTGTATGATGGATTTTTATGTTTAGCCCTGTTATTATAGCTTTTTAAGTCTCTACTTAATTCCTACATGTTGTTGCTTTTGCCTGCATTGAAGTCTGTATTTCAATCATATGTTTAACCCATAAAGAGCCAGTGCTACTTTTATGGCAGTTTCCATATGGATTTTTCTCAATTTGTGACCTTTCTTAAGTGATGTATCATCATTTATTGTAATATTGTCCTCTGTGTTTTGCTTTGTTTTGTAAAAATCTGTCATTTTCCTATGTTTAATTCACAGATCATACAGGTGTTCATAAGAGCTCAAATTAAAGTTGATGGTTATTACATTAGAAATGGAAAAAAGTGACTTTTTCAGCAAATATATCAATAACTGAATGTAAAAACAAGTGTCCCCATCCACTGTCATTGATCCAACTCCATGGGTTTTACTGGTGAATCAATGTTGTAGAAGATGACGGTGTTTCCATGGTAACTACGGAGTCTCTGAACATCCAAATGGGTCATATCTGATGACCATGAAAAGATGAAGAACTGTATTTTGCGCCAATTATTGACATGTATTGATTGGATTAATGGATCAACAGGTATTAAACAGTTCAGATCAGTAGATGTTTTTGGTCACAGGTGGATGTTTGGGTCTTTAAGGGTTAATCTGTCTACTATTTGCAGGTCAGAGACTTCGCTGATGTACCCGCTGTATTCTGTATGAACCCATTCCAGTCTTTGTCTCAGGTAGAGGTCAACCAGTAGTGGATTCTTAGTGCTCCTGGAATAATAAATTAATGAATGAAATAACTCAAAAGTCTCATAGTAATAAATAAATCAACAATATATATGGAAATCAAAATGAATTGTCAAAAATCGAGGTTGTTGTCAGTGTTTTTTCCCTCAAAGTCAAGCCTGATCATAGCTGTCTGCTACTATTGTTTTTATCCTGCTTTACTCATGTAATTAATCCAATTTTTGAGATGAGAAAAGTTTAAATATGAAAATTCATGCATATTTGTATAGTAGGCTATGAAGGTGGAAATGTTTGAAATGCATACGTCCTATTGAAAACCCTCTCTTGTATCCACTCACTGAAAAAAGAAAAGAAAAAAATTATTTTAGTTTGTTAAACAGTCTTAAAATATCTCACCTAACTGACCAGTGATAAGACAGACCTGCCTCTTAGATGTAGTGATGAGTTGAAAGACAAAGACAGACAGAAAAAACAGAACTCAAACATTACTGCACTTTAAATGAATGCTGCAGATTGAATCAGTCCAAGTATCTCTGCCACCAGCCTGTTGTGTATCATGGTCAGCGCTGTATGTTCTTCTGTGAATGTGAATCTAGAGTGCATGTGCACAACCCAGTGTGTCTTATTCACCAGACCAGATGGTTAAATAGGCCAAGGACGATCGCCTTTCTCTGTTGTTCTTCTTTGCTGTGAATTTATTGACCATCATATTTTTCATTTAATTAAGTCTCAGCTCTTAAGAAAGTGAACTTGTTCAAATGCATGTTTTTTCCACTTGAAGAATCTAAGTGTAGCTCTTCAGGCTTTCATTAATGTACTGTTAATCAGGAAATGTTCCTTATTTAATTCTCTACTTGATCCTAGCAAAGAGCAAAGAGAAAGCTGTTTGACCAAATATTATTTTTCATGATTTAGAAGTTTTGTAGTATACAAGAAAAAAAGTAGTCAAAATTTCACAAAATATTTAGAATTTCTAAATCTAATCTAATCTAATCTAATATAATATAATCTAATCTAATATATATATATACGGAAGCCGAGAACGGCTGTGGATTTACATAATCTATGGTCGTTATCTTGAGATAACTACATAATTAATTTGTTATCTTGAGATAACAAAGACCGTTTTCTTGTGACAACGAATGTATTTATTTCGTTATTTCATAACAGAGAACCATAAACAGAACTCAGATGTTAGCCTTTACCACATCCTCTACATCATAGTCTTCGAGAGCTGCCGCTGACATGTGCTGTACAGAGCAGAACACACATTCAACAACTGACCGGTAAGTTACAGTAACTACGAGAAAACAAACTTTGTCATCTCAACATAACGAATTAATTAGTTATCATGAGATAATGACCATAAAATAATATGTAAATTCATTCCGCTCCTGTAAATATAATGCTGGGTTCGATTCGGACCACAGACCTTTCTGTGCGGAGTTTACATGTTCTCCCTGTGTCTGCGTGGGTTCTCTTCAGGCACTCTGGCTCCTCCCACCATCCAAAGACATGCACTGATAGGTTAATTAGTTAATCTAAATCACCCATAGGTGTGAATATGACAGTGATGGGCTGTTCATCCCTCTATGTCAGCCCTGCGATGAACTGACAACTCGTCCAGGGTGAACCCCGCCTTTGTCCATAAGTAGCTGGAAAAGGCTCCAGCACCACCCACAACCCTAGTGAGGATAAAGCAGGTTCAGAAGATGAATGAATGAATGAATGAATGAATGTTCAAATTACTTGAGAATTAAGCCAAAAATCTTTTAAAATTGGATACTATGTCCAAATATGGTCATAATGGTGGGGGCTTCCTATGAAAAGCATAACCAAACACCTGTGTCCACTATGCTTTTTTTATTCTAAACAGATGCTTTTGGGAAATGCTGTTGTTGTTGCTAAGCAACCATTGAAAACCCCCATTTGAAGCATGAGACTCTTTTGCTATAAGAATTATTTTCAAGTAAAACAATTTGTCCTTTCAGTTTGAACCAAGTAAATAAACTGCTGTGAAGACTTGTCTGCCTTTTCATACTGCACACAGCAGTGGCTGCTAATGTCTTTGTTCCATATTAGCCAACTCTTAACACAGTTTAACTGTATTAATTCATATTCAAAAGACAAAGTAGTTGCTCTGTTGTGCCTTTGTAATCCTCTGGTTTTGGTGAAGGGCATACAAAGCTGCTGCTTTTCATGTCTTAACTAAACATTTATTATCTCCAGTTACAGAACTTTTATTTTTTACAGCAACAAGCAGCTTGTCAGTGTTTTGTTTTACTAACTTTGACTATTTTGGGCATCTCACACATGCCACACACACAGCTCCCATTCGCACATAAAAGCCCACAAATTACCTCCACCAAGGAGGTTACGTTTTACCTGTTTGCTTGTTTGTGGTTTTGCCTGTTGGAGGAAATATGAAAAAAACAAAAAAAAAACAAAACAAAACTACGCACTGTTTGAAAAAACTTGATGGATGAACCACACATGGATCGCCTAAATGTTGGAGCTGATACATAAAAGCAGCATTTGGGTTTAGCTGATGGTGATGAATAGGTTCTTTTTTATACTCATATCTTTATCTTCCTTATAGTTGTATTCTGTATGCTTGATAATGCAGCAACACATTGAACAATTCAAATCATTCAAATGTTACAAAGCAATGAATGAAAGTCCATATGAAGCAGTGTTTAAAAAGCATAAGCCCTGGTTTTATAAATGGAAAAGGGTGAAGTAAAAGTCATTTTAGTAAATAAACACGCAGCAAATAACATGCAAAATCACTGGTATGGTCGTGTACACAAATCTGCCTCATGATCTAGACATACAGTACAAGATCTTATATCAAATGATTTCTATATGGCACTCTATGGCACTATATGATAAGGCTGTCTTGTTGCTATAGTTACAAAGCCATGGTTCTAAGAAAAACCTTAATAAATGATCCCTTGCTCACTTTGTTTCGATTGCATTGTAGAATATTGTGCAAAATGTCACAAGATACTATCTGAAGTACTTCAATACAAAGCTGTTAAAAGTCAGAAAGTAAATGCTAAAATCCATAAGAATCCGTCATTAAATACAAATAATTGAAGAGAGAAAAACTGTGGAAACAGAGATTTACACAGATCTAGTCAAGGAGACTTTGAGACAATGCAAAGTGCCTCAGTGTTTTATCATCACATATTCTTTGACTCTTTAGTCATGCTGTTGCCAGGTTGCAATGCCATTTCATTTGTCCTCTGAATAATTTCACTTAAATGGACTGAGGACCCACGACCATGCATTTAAAAAACAGTGGAATAATATCATCCTGCTGTATAGGTGGAAGAGGAGACCTGACAGTGGTTCATAACACTGAAGACATGTCCTTCTAGTTCTTGATTAGAGCCCGTGTTCTGGTCATGGCTGCGGATGTCGAAATCTGCAAATATACGGACGGACGCACACAAACACCAAGAAACATACATGTCACGTTGAGAGGTGTGAAATCCAGTGGCAATAAAGTGCTCATGCAAGAGCAATTTTGTTTAGACTGTACTTTCATTACCCATTATGCCAGAAAAAGATGTTTGTGAGCTTGCCACCCCATTGGGATTATTGACTGCTGGAGCCGAGTTGTCACCAAAGGCATCAACTTGCATCAGGTGACTTGAGCTGGTCTGTGCTGTGATCCCACCGTAATGCGGAGAAGAAAATAGCAGCTTCATTTGCCCAGAGAGTTCTGTAGAATTATTGTGACAAAGCAACACTGTTTTATTTGCATTGTCAAGACATTTCAGTGAGCGGCCGTAGCATTTCTCCTCAATTATGCAGTACAATGGGAAAGCGGCAAAGGAAAATAACCCATGTCTTTATCTCAGCAGTTAAAATGAATCGTGTGTTTCTTGTCAACATCAATGTGGCTGTCAAGTCTAGGGGGAAAAGAGGTGATATCTATTTAAAGGCACATAGCTGCCTGATTCTGTCTAAATAGAAAAATCACCAGCCACCTGCTACACATCATAGAGATATACTGCATGATTAATGTGCATGTGCGAGAATCTGTTCAAACAGATTGTCAAACTGCCCACACATTTGCTAATAGACTCTTCAGATGTGAAACTTACACTATAATCCTTTATTTCTGAAGAATCGCTGCTTATTCACCTCTAAGTCGTGATGAGCTACAAACCTCAGGAACACTAAGATGATGCTGATTACCTGCTTTATGATCGGGTAGATCAGGATGCTGGCCAGGCTGCTTTAGATCTCCACTGTTGTGCAGGGATCTCCCATTGGGAGGCTGTGGGAGGCAAGTGGAAGAGCAAGGCCCACACTGGTCTCCAGGGAAGAGCTTGTGAGGGGAAGGATCAACAAACCTGAAAGGTTTCACACTCCAGTAAATGTTCTGCTTGTACAACTGAGAAACAAATAAGTTAGTGCATTTATCATTCACAAAAAAGACGATACATTAGCTTAAAGAAGGTCGTATTTGTAAAGGTTTACTGTACTGACTTGCAAAATATTTCAGGCTCTGCATCTGTTCTGTTCATCCTCCATATGAGATTCAGTGAAAGTGTTCCAGTTGAGTGGGAGAAAATGTTGTCAATAAGACAACAGTATGAACTCATGTAGGAACATCACCCTTAGGCCAACACTGTTTTCATATCAACTACTGTATGATAATAATAATAATAATAATAATAATAATAATAATAATAATAATAATAATAATAATAATGGATTAGATTTCTATAGCGCTTTTTTGGGCACTCAAAGCGTTGACCCATTATTCATTCGCTCTTACACCGCGTTTCCACTATATGGTATCGACTCGACTCGACTTGACTTGACTTGACTCTGCCTTTTTGCGTTTCCATTACAAAAAAGGACCTGGAATCTGGTACCTGGCACTAGTTTTTTGGTATCACCTCTGCCGAGGTTCCAGGACTGGGGACCAGATACTTAAACGTGACGTGTAAACACTGCAGACCACTGATTGGTCAAACAGTTGTCTCTGTGACCCACAGCTTTACAAAAAACAGATGCAGAAGTTTACAGTAAATACAGCAGTAGGTTAATCCATGTGATGACAGCCCAAAACTACACCATGGTTTGTCGAGGAGGTTCAGACGAAAAAATTCAGCATGAGTTTGACAAGACAACACGCAACGAGCAAATTTATCAGCAACTCTCTGAGCAGACGACACAGAAGTAACGCGCAGCATCACTATGACGTCCAAGTACTGTAAAGTCGGTCCTGTCCTGTAATGGAAACGGTCTCCAGGAATAGGACCTGGTACCTGAGTCGAGCTGAGCCAAGTTGAGCCGGTTCCACGTAGTGGAAACGCAGCATTACAGTCCCCTCCTCTGTCTCTCTGTATATAGTTATCAACAGTGGCAGCTCATCAATAGAGGGCACTGTAGGCGATGCCCCAACTGTATGAATGTATGATGAAGAAAACAATAGGAATCACCTAAAATAATTTTACAAAAACATTAATATTAAAATAAATGAGCTATATGTGATACAGCCTGTGAGTACTGTGAATAATCTACATTCAAGTGGAGTGTTAAAATGTTTTCGGTCATTTAATGAGCAGACACGTTTCCTGTTTGGGGCGCCGCCTGAGAACTCCACAGACTCTCATTATAAATGGCACGTGTTCAATGGACCTCCTCCAATACAAGAGATAGGAGAGCCTCGAGGCACAAACATTGCACCAAAGTATTGCCCACAGGAGTAAACGTCACATCCCGAAAAGAATCGACACCTTCCTCAGAAATGGAATAAGAGAGTAGCTCTGTAAGGGCGAAGACACACCAACCAGACTGCTGATGGTCACCAGAAAAGGTAGCCCAACTTATCAGCCGGCTCTTGTCTTCCCGGCACAGTCAAAAAAGTGTGAAGAACACACCAAATCAACTACCGACATGAGTGTACGTTCTGCACTTGTGCGAGATAAAATGATAAAACATCCCTGTAGACCAAAACCCAGAGCTAGCTGTCATCAGTCATTGTTGTCAGCAGAGTGTTGAGCAGTCCAGAAGGGTTGTTGTTGTTGTACTTGTTGAACGGATGGTTAGTAATAAGAAGATACTGGCGTTGTCAGCTCTAAGGCTTCTACTTGTGGAAGAAGAAAGATGTCGACACTGACTGTCACTCATTCAGATCTGATCTGAGCAGTGAATGGACTATTATAGAAGACAATAATAGTGTGAAGAACCTTGGCAGAGCTGGATTCACATGGAAACTTCTCCGTCACTCATTCACTAGTCCAAGGCTATCCTTCCACCAATCAGATTGGTCTGACTGAACGACGGGTAGTGGACGATTGCACATGTTGAATCGGCCGAAAAGACTGGAGACGGAATTAACGATGGCCGACTGAATGGAACACACCAACCAGACTCATGTAACCGACCTCGCCAGACTGACCGACGACATCCGACCACCGCAAATCGGGTTGGTGTGTCTTCACCTTTAGTAACACTACTGATCCATGAGTAAACAGTTAGCTCTGTGGTTATCACAATGGACTAGGGTGCAGGGAGGCATGGGATTGTTTCCCAGTGCAAGTGATATCAGTGGTATTTTAACTCTTACGCTGATTTTCTATTTCTTTAATGGGTGATCTACTCACACTATCTCCACCCTTGGTCTAAATGCATTGTCCATACTGTCAGTGGAAAAGACACTTGTCAGGGACATGTCTGACTTTAACAACTGAGTCATAGAAAAATGTGCATGTTTGAGGGATAGACGGTGAAATTTACATATAAAAAATACACGACTGAAAACACATACTGTATATTTGTATTTCAATTTAAATTAATATTTTAAAATAGTGGTGCATGTACTTATATAGTGGTGTATCCTAGTGGTGATATGTGCAGCTGAAAACTGACTTGGATACTGCGCCACCAGAAAATAATGTCACCTGCCGCCACTGGTTATCACATACCACAGAAGGAGACCACCCTTTATAATCCACTAGCAACCCATACATCTGAATTTCACAACCCAACCACAACTGTGTTTGTAAAATTAGTTTTATATCCAGGTTCAAGTCACAGCACAATAAGACATGATCCGTTATGAAGTGAGATTGGAGTATTCAACCATTTGTGTTAATTTGACATCAAGCATTAATTTCATAGCCCTTTGTGCAACGGAATTAATGTGCAGACTGCAAAACCTACTGCCGAGCTGCTAACACCCTTTGGATACAGATTCAATGAGAGTGACACTCAGTGGACTTTCCAATTTGGGTGTTTTCTGCCTCTGAATTTGAGCAGAAGTTAAAAGTATATTGGGTTTTTTCTGTTTCTAATGTATAGCTTAACCTAGCTTCACAATTCTGGAGAGTACTCATTATTTGAGAGGCTTTGGAGATTTCACATTACCCAAATTTCGAACCATTTATAAATGTTTTTGTGTGTCTGTATGTGGAGTGAAACTTTGGAACAGTCTGGACATCCAACACAAGCAATACCAAAATATCCACCGATTTAAACTGTTACACAAAAATATGATCTGGTCCCAGTATAAAGATGGTGGGTCTTAAAACTGAGGTTACATCAATATTCCGTCTTATATGTTAACGTGTGCTTGTAGTTCCTCATTTAGTTGGTATGTGTTGTCCATTACCATCTGGTATTGTTCTTACCATTGCTGATATGTGCTGCCCTTTACCATTAGTGCTCTTGTAGTTTCTTGTTTTTTTTCTTACCATTGTTGGTATGTAATTATTGCTGTTCTTTACCACTTGTGGTATTGCAGTTTTTTGTTTTTACCATTGATGGTATGTAATTATTATCATGTAAGCTGATGGTTAACTGTTACCTGTGGTAACACCACCAGGAATGTACTTTATTTCTATTTTTCACACACATTTTGGTTATACAGTGTAAATGCTGTCAAATGAGTTCATTCTAATTTGGTATAGGCCTATTTTGTTCATTGTTCTGGCTTGAAGTCAAAGGACAGGAGTGAGTATTTAAAATGTTATTATGTTAAGTTATTTGATGATGAGAATAGGGGTGGGATTAAATACATTTTTCTTCTTCCCGCTCCTTTTCGAGTATAGATGAATGATTTTTTTTGGAATTTTGAATTTGCATGTATTCTGTAAATACTCGAAATAAACAAACAAATGAATGAAATGAATGAATGAACCTCCTGAGACTCAGTTTGACAACAGTTTGAAAAATTGCATGAAAAAACTGTCTTGAAAAAACAGCATTTTTCAGATATCTTTGTAGTGTTGTTGTCCTTTGCAGTGGACATCTTTTTTTTTTCTCTTCTTCTTCATTTTTTTAACTTTTATCCACCACCATGGTCAAAAACACACAGCTGGGTCTCAGGAGGTTAATCAATGTACTGAAAAGCTCCAGTGTGTCGGTAATGGCCTTCAAGGCTTTAAGTCATATTTTATGACTTGGAACTGATTTAAGGAGAAAAGTAGAATGTGTGTAACTATGATGTATTCTCACTAACTCATTCATAGCATTTCTTAAGATAAAATAGCTCCTATACATCAACCAAATGCTACATAATCAACTTTTTGTAAAGCATAGATGTGACAAAAATTGATCACATCTGCTCCCATTACCTCACCCTTTTTCTATCTTTTTTTTTTTTTTTTTTTGGGTTTTTAATAATCTTCTTTTGTAATCTTACACCAAATGCAAATGTCCTTAGGTTACTTTCATTGTAAGACATCCAACACAGTGGTTATTTGAAAACAGCCAAATGATCAATCTGCAATCCATCCATAATAATATACATTACATAGACTAAATGTCCTCCAAAATTAACCTTTATTTGAAACATAGTATAGCAAACTATTACATGATCAAAAACAAATTAATTTTAGCAAAAAAAAAAAAAAAAAAAAAAAGTCTCCATTTTGAATGTCTGGGGTCGACAGAAATTTGTGATGTTAAAATGGGGTCATGAGACAAAAAAGATTGGAAACACTGATCTACAGTCTGTCCGTCCATGGGAGTGGATCTGTCCTTCACTGTGGTTCTTCCTCAGGTTCCTCTTTTCCCACTGGGTTTTTGGAGTTTTTTCCTTTGCTGAGAAGGAGGGTCTAAGGACGGGGGATGCCCAGGACATTAATCCATTTGCTTCTTCTACAGTTTCTTTGACTGTTTGTTTTTTATTCATTCATTCATTCATTCATTACTTCCGCCAAGGAGGTTATGTGTTTGCCGGCGTTGGTGTGTCTGTCTGTCTGTCTGTCTGTCCATGTGCAAGATAACTCAAAAAGTTATGGACGGATTTGGATGAAAATTTCAGGAAATGTTGATACTGGCACAAGGAACAAATGATTAAATTTTGGTGGTGATGGGGGGCACTGATCTGCCTTGGCGGAGGTCTGCGCTCTCCGAGTGCTTTTCCAGTTCATTCATTTACTTGTTTTGAGCAGAAGAAATAAATCAAACATCTTTTGTGTACAAGGAACTAATGACAGAGCAAATACATTAATAAACAAAGGTGATCAAGACAAAATAGCAATTGTCATGTACACTAGTAGCTAGAAGCACTCGGAGAGTGCAGACCTCCACCAAGGCAGATCAGTGCCCCGGATTTGGATGAAAATTTCAGGAAATGTTGATACTGGCACAAGGAGGAACAAATGATTAAATTTTGGTGGTGATCGGGGGTGGGGGGGCACGAGGGCCTACTGATATGCCTTGGCGGAGGTCTGCGCTGTCTTTTCTAGAAAAGCACTCGGAGAGCGCAGACCCCCGTTCACCACCAAAATTTAATCATTTGTTCCTTCTTGTGCCAGTATCAACATTTCCTGAAATTTTCATCCAAATCCATCCATAACTTTTTGAGTTATCTTGCACACAGACAGACAAACAGACAAACCAATGCCGACAAAAACGTAACCTCCTCGGCGGCGGTAATAAAATAAATTCAATATGTACTGCTCAAAAAGGAGTGGGAAGAAGTAAACTTATTAAATCCCACCCCCATCTCACATTTATACAACACAACACATAACTTTTGCTTCCTTAACGATATAATAACATCTGTTTAGAGTCCTAATAATGTAAATAACAGATGGAGAACAGATTAGGAGAACTGAAGTATATTGCACTTAACTAAATGATAGTCAGCATAACTTATAATACAATATATTTCAATAATAATCATATCCGACTAATTCTGTAAAGCTGTGTGAGGCAACCTTGTTGTGATTTAGGGCTCTACAAATGCAACTGAATTGAATTGAATTAAATAACAAGTGTTCAGAGAACGCAAACCTCTGCCAAGCATCCCGAACGGTGTGCATGTGAGGATCGACTATTTCTTTTTAAACTAAATAGTTTCAAGGTTGTTCCGTACAGCAGAAAAAGTTGAAGCTTGGTACCAGTCATGTGTATGTCAAATTATATTAAATTCCAAACAATATTTGTTGAGTTATAATGAAAAATGTGTTGTAAATGGGATTTTCAATGTTAAATGTAAATGTCCACAGAGTCCACATTCCACAGTGGATGTGGACAATTTTGTGCCAGATACAAGATATTGTTTTAAGGTACAGGTGTATCAAAATGGAGGCTAATTGGAGTCCTTGTGAATTTTTTATGAATTTTTGAAAACTGCTCAATGATGAGAGTTAGGAAAATTGTAGATTTTGTGACCTTGCTGTGACCTTGAACTTTGGCCTACTTGGCCCAAAATTTAATGGGTTGGTCCAAGGGCCTAGGCCTATCTGTGGGTACAATTTGGTAAAGATGGTTGGAACAGTTTTCCTGTAAAGTTGCTAACAAACAAACAAACACAAAAGCAAAGTGATCACAATACCTCCTGGTGGAGGTAATGATGGTTTCGGACAAAATAGAACCTTTCAGAAGATCAGCTGTCTAGGATTTGCACTGAGGTGAAAGCATATAAATCAGGCCTATAGATCACCCATTTGGCCAGACATATATTAGTGTAAACAACATTAAACCAGTCAGGGAAAACATCACTGAAATCATGTATCTCATTGTTAAATACAAGGATTAAACAAACATCTTAATACTGCTCAATGGCCGTGACAGCTGACACTCATGTAAGACTTGCCAAGTGACACATTTGCATGCCTGCGTGCCAATAAAGAATATTTACGGAGTCAGAGTTTGCTCACAATATACAACAAGTGAAATGAGTCAGTTTGTTTCAATGTCAAAACAGTAATTATAGCATGTCTCTTCTCTGACTGGACTTTAGATTTTTTCTCCTAGATTTTATGATTCACTTATTGAATTCCTTAGGCACTCTTGTCGGTGGCTATAGCATCCATTAATACCGGTGGTTGAGACCAATGAGGCAGAGCAAGGCCTTCTTTCACAGGCTGATTGTCTATCCTGAATCCTGCCGTGAAAGCTTTGGCCTACCGCTGATACGAGAACAATCGCAGCCAGCGAGATGCCATGAGCATCTGGCTGCTCGGAAAGCCAGGAATCCTTTATCACATGCTTTGAAGTGTATAGATGAAGGGAATGCGGTCCTATGGGTTGACCAGACAAATGTGTTGTTGGCCATATTCAATGTGTAAAATCTCTACCCAGCCACAGCATCCGTCCACCCACACACACTGCCAAAAGAGAAACCTTCATACTCGTTCTCAAAATCTCTTTCTTGGAGTATTCTAATTATGAGCTTATAGCCATGGAGTCATGACAACCAATGTTTAAGTTGATTGTTTTAGATCTCAAAAGAGAGGAAAAAAAAGGACTGTGGCACATTTAAAGTAGCCCTGCAAGGTTAAAGCACTAGTTGTGCCAATGGGAACACAAAATGAAAAGAAAGTACCATTTGGCTCGCTGAGTTAATTTAACGGCACCCAAGTAGACTCTTACTGCAGACGTGTTTAAACCCACAGTGATTAGGATTAGACTTTAGATTTATTTTGCAATTATGAATTTAGTGACTTTGTGTAGTGAAAGCTGCACATAATAAAACTCTAACCATAATTAAGCACCTTAGGCCACTTATTTTTTTGCACTATTGAATCTCACTCAGGGCTTGATCTTTAAAGACGCTGCTATAACTAAAGCAGGACCTTTTAATGGTACTTGGACGGAACATTATTTAGATTCACTATTTATGCTCTGTACAGAATCCAGCTCTGGAAAAATTGAAGAGACCACTGCAATTTCCTGTGAAATCATCATGTGTGCATGTACAACAACCATCCCACTCCTGTGTGTTGAATTCCAACACAAACACGCCTTATTCTACAGAATAAATACCTGATCCATGTCTTATTTCAGAAGCAGAAGTATACCGTTTGTCCCAAAAAAAAAATTACAGTCAAACTTTCTGCAATGAAAACTTTAAAAATAGTGACTCTATCAAAATGCAATTTCAGGGCATGAAACTATAACTTATTACCTACGTCTTGCAAAAAAAACCCATTCGATTTGCTTCAGTGGTGACGGAGAAATGGGGATCTTTGTAAAACATGTCAGAGGGCCCTTCCCTCTAAGTTTTGTAAGGAGACGCATTGTCTATTGTGTTCATGCCGTACAAATACGAGGTTGTTTATTGTGTTCTCGCACAAAAATATCTCTTTTGAAAAACTGACTGCTTGTTTCTTTTCATTCTCAACTAACGAAATGAATAATGAAATACATCAAAAAGGAAGCAGATTTCTGAGTTTTGCAAATGTTGGTAAGGTGCGACAATGAATGATTGAAGAAAGATATTAAATTATTATTATCACAATGAACGCTCTGAGCAGGAGTTAGCTGCTGGCCAACCACAACGAATTTACAGTTTGAGAATTGGATTGGTAAGAATCAAAGTGAAATGCTTGTCAACAGATGTTAACTTTTTAGGGAACAAATGCAAAATGGTAACTGACAGATCAATACAACTTTCAAAAACAAAACCTCACACAAGTTCACACCACTGATATAATGTTATGCACAGAATTTGAATTAATTTGTTTGTCGCCTTGACAGTTGTGAGCTAAATAGTTTCCTTCATATGGAAGCAGAAGAGCATCCAAGTGCCAAACTTGGAAGAAACGAACCCATGACATGTTTTACAAAGATCCACATTTCTACGAGAGCAGTGAACCAAATTAAATGGGGTTTTCTGCAAGATGTAGGTAACAAGTTATAGTTTCATACCCTGAAATAGTATTTAGATTGTTTAATTATTTTGAAAGTTATCAATGCAGAAAGTCCGATTGTAATTTTTCTAGGACATATGGTAAACACCACTACTGTGGCCATCACTATCTTCTTACAATAGGCAAAAACAGTGCTATTAGTACCGCAAAAGTAATTGGAATCCAAAAGTAACTATTGAAAACTACTGGACTTCTGCTCTGCCAATGTTCCCAAACTCTGAGTTAGAGAGAATAGCTGCAAGTACAGAAACGATACAAATTCATAAATAGGGATGGGAATCCAGAACCGGCTCTTCTTGAGAACCGGATCCCAGTAGCTCGATTCCTTGGAATCGTTTGCCTGCCTGCTTAACGATTCTGCTTATTGATTCCGCCTTTGTTGCGCATGTGCGATGATGTCACACGTATGCTGCATTGTTTTGATCAGAGCGTAGCCAACAGGGCGTTGAGGCAGAAACAAACGGTCTAAAAAGACGACACCAGGTCCACTGGAACACTGTCAAAGCTTCCATTTCTTCAAAAGGGTGGAATCCCTCCAATATGTTCAAACATTTGTCCACAGCATGTGATTCATTTGATACGCAACTTAGCGGTGCTTGTGAATCTAGTGACAGAGTGAACACCAGGCCGTCATCTGGGCCCAGTTCTGGTTCCGGTGCAGGCAACAAGCGTCGTACCCCCTCAAATACAAGTTTCCGAAGGTAGGGCAAAGGAAATGAGGTGCATAACAACAGGAGATGGGCCGAGTCAAACTGGTCCCACTGAGTGGAAATGCGCCAATAGAGGAATTAGTAAAGCGTCTTTAGTTTCACTTTCACTGTACTCACCCCCCCGCTACCCCCCCCCCCCAAAAAAAAACAACAAAACAAAAAAAAAACTGGCCCAGGGTCATCTGTTATTATTATTTGTACATAATGTATATGTTATAATTTTTGTGCAGAGATGGAAATATAAACGACCATTAATGCAAACACACCTGTTTGTACTCTTTTATTCCCTCACCCAATGAGAATCGATAAGAGAATTGATAAGGAATCAGATCGATAAGCAAAATCGATGATGGAATCGGACTCATTAAATTCTTATCGATTCCCATCCCTAATCACAAACTCAAACACAGTCTGAACTAGGGATGTAAACAATTAATCGACTAATGATTATTTTTTGATAAGAATTTGCTCGATTAAATTATTAATTGTAGGTTAATTGCCCTTGTCCACCTGTCCACACCTGTTCGAAGGCTGGGGGGGTGCTGTCAGCAGAACAGACACAGGATGGAGAGAGAGACGGAGAACAGTTGACTGACAGGGTTTCAAACTACAGTGAAACAAACTGAAGTTACAGTGAAGCGTGGTCATGTGACTTATTCGATTCAATTGTACACTTGGAGCACTTCTGTTGGACTGACTGGTTCTGCAGCGTTTTTCATTTGCAGATGTTTTCTTGGTTTGCATCGTTTCTTTATTTGCAGAACATTTGATGATTATGCATTTGTTTTTGTTTCTTGCGGCACATTTTTTCATTTGCACCTCGTTCCTCTTTTTGTACCTTGTTTAGACTGTGTTTGAGTTTGTGAATTTGCATCTTTTCTGTACTTGCAGCTGTTTTCTCGAACTGAGACACAACGGGCTGTTGGAATGTGTTTGGCCCTTGTCGACCACCGTATAATTCCATTTCAAAAAAGCAAAATATCTCAGCAGGCTACAGCAGATTATACTCATATGTTTTGGGGTTGCCCATCTTTAAATAAATTCTGGTTGGAAATCTTTGATGTTTTATCAATGGTAACACGAAAGAAAATTGTTCTTAATGTTTTTACTGTTTTGTTTGGCATGGTACCTGCTCCATTTAAATTTACCCCTGCTGGCAAAGATATGATTGCATTTACATCTTTATTGGCCAGGAGGCTTGTCTTGTTAAAGTGGAAATCCTCATCTCCACCATCCTTCTCAAAATGGATCAAACTGGAAAAAATTCACTTGACGTTAGCTGGAGCCTCGAACACTTTTGAAAAGACATGGACTCCTTTTCTGATCTATGCTAATAGTGCAATCTGTCACGTTTCTCTTGACTGAGTATTTTGTTATACAGTTTTTTTTTTCGTAACATTTAAAGTGGGAATTTTATACTTCTATTTTGTATTTATTTACTGTTTATTTATTTGTTTATTTTTATTTTTCCTGTGATTTGGAAGGGATGTGTGCCAGGGGAGGGGGGATTTGTTCCGCTTGTTGTTTGTCTGTGTGTAGGACTTTTGTATCATATGTTGGAACTATGTTCTTTTTTTTTTTTTTCTTTTTAATATGTTAAAAAATAACAAAAACCAATAAACAGAAGGTTAAAAAAAAGAGCAAAATAACATTCCTTTAAAATAATTACAAATCTCTGGTCCAATAGTTTAACGTTTACCATCTGACTACAGTGAAATCCTTAGAGCTGACAAAAACCACACAAAGGTACCTGTAATTATCTTGTAAGGAGCACAGCAGAGCCAGGGGAGGGTTGTTGGAGGAGTCTTGTCCCTGTGGAGCAGCTGTGGAAACAATATGACAGACACTTCAGAGCTGTCCACCATTGTCTCTTCATGCAGTTTTTTTTATTTTTTATTTTTTAATATCAAAAACATTGCATAAATGCTTCGGAGTTGTGCTTAGACATACCAGAAAATGACTCCTGAGAGCCACCGGAAGATGGTTGCAAGATGTCGTCTATTCTTGCCAGAGGAGAGAGGCTCAGCTGTAGCGGCTGGATGGTTAAACAGTCTGTCAGTGTGTCCGCGGTCACATCCACAGTTGATTTCATCTTGAAAAATTGTAGATCATGAAGGGAAATCATTGGTGAATGAATAGTGATATTATTATTGTTATGGCTGACTGTGTTGAAACACCTGTTTGCAAATACACCGCCTCCTTAACCCATAAAGACCCAAAAAAACACTGGCAACCAATCTACCATCTACCAATATACAATGTTTAATACCTGTTGATCCACTAATCCAGGGGTGTCACACTTCAGGGGCCACATTCACCTCAATATGATCTGAAGTGGGCCGGACCAGTGAATTAATAACATAATAATATATAAATAATGCCAACTCCAAACATTTCAATGTGTTTTATTGTGAAAAAACTAAAATTACATTATGGAAACGTTTACATCTATAAACTGTCCTTTTAAAAATGTGAATAACATGAACAACCATGAAAAAATTGAAATTTATTAAGAAAAATAACTGCAATTTCAACTATATTTTGCCTCTGCTTAGCATTTGTAAATGTGCATTACAACTTACAGATCGCAACGGATATGCAAATTTAAAAAATATTTTAGTAACTGGCAGAATATTAGTAAAATTACACTTACTTCTCTTAACACAGTTCTAGTTTTTCATATTTTTTGTGAAAGGCTAGTTTGTAAATTTACACATTTTCATGTAATTTCACTTTTTTTTTTTTACACTAAAGCAGAGGAAAAATTTGGAATTGTCATTATTTTTAGGTTTTTATGGTAGTATTTTACTGATCTGACCCACTTGAGACTAAAGTAGGGCTTTATATGGCCCCTAAAGTAAAACGATTAACTGTTATTATCTTGATTGTAATTCTTGCATTTCACAAATTCATCCTACCCTTTGGATTGGACCCTTTGGTGGGCCGGATTTGGCCCCTGGGCCGCATGTTTGACACCTGTGCACGAATCCTATCAATACATGGAAATAATTGGTGTAAAACACAGTTCTTCATCTTTTCATGGTCATCAGATATGACCCATTTGGACGTTCAGAGGCTCTGTAGTTACTGTGGAAACACTGTCATCTTCTACAACATTCATTCACCAGTAAAACCCATGGAGTTGGATCAATGACAGTGGATGGACACACTGGGTTTATGTTCAGTTCATGAGAGAGTTTGCTGAAAAAGTCACGTTTTCCACAGTTTTCTCTGTTTCTGACATAATAACCCTCAACTTTAATCTGAGCTTTAATGAACATCTACAGAACACACTGGGTTTATGTTCAGTTAATGATATGTTTTCTGAAAAAGCTACTTTCTCTTCATTTTTCTGTTTCTGATATTATGACAGTTTACTTTAATCTGAGCTTTTATGAACATCTACATCAGTGGTGTCCAACCCTGGTCCTGGAGAGCCACTATCCTGCATGTTTTAGATGTTTCGCTCTTCCAACACATCTGACGGTCATTATCAGTCTTCTGCAGAGCTTGATGATAGGCTAATCATTTGAATCAGGTGTGTTGGAAGAGGAACACATCTAAAGCAGTGGTTCTTAACCTTGTTGGAGGTACTGAACCCCACCAGTTTCATATGCGCATTCACACATTTTAACACACACCCATCACCTAATTTCCATCAGGCTACAATAGTAATGAATATTTACTGAAAATCAGTGTGACTTCTGCTGTTGTCGAGTGTGTGTCCTGACCTCCGCCGAACCCCAGAGACTGACTCACCGAACCCCTAGGGTTCGATCGAACCCAGGTTAAGAACCACTGATCTAAAGCATGCAGGATAGTGGCTCTCCAGGACTAGGGCTGGCCACCCCTAATCTACATGATCAGTAAATTAAATATGGGAAAATACCAGATTTTTCTTGAAGAAATGCAAAATACAGAGGGTAATATGATAATAAATGATGATCAATCACTTAAGAAAAGTTAAAGGTGCTGGAGACTTTCGTGACCAATTTTTCATTAAACGATAAACACATGGACTGTTTATGGTGGATGGCACTTCGAAATCATTCACCACAATGTAAGAGATTCAGGTGAGTAATCACAGAAACACTTACAGATTTGTGATACTGAGGATATGACTGAGGTTTAACAGAATTGATGAAAAATTGGTCATGAAAGTCTCCAGCACCTTTAAATAGAGAGAAACACTGGGTCTTTATGGGTTAAATGGTTACATCATAAAATGTATCCACATGACAACTTGGCTGGTAGTTAATTTCTGAAAAAGAAGCTTAACTCTGAACACATAATGAGCTCTGTGAGAATTCTTTTTCCGGTGTCACCACGCAGCCAAGCAAGTGCCACACTTATACAAAGGTGAAATCAGATGTGGGACTCTACATGTTGGTTCTGGTGATGATTTACGCATGCAGACTCAGATCATGTCAACAGAGCCAGTGCATCACTACAAGGTAGATGTTCTACAGCCAGAGTCAGGGTCCAGAGTATGGGTGGTCTCCATGTTTCATGTCAGACCACTTTTTCTACAAGTGCTGAAGGGGAATCAAGGATTTATAATCCAAAGATGCCAAAAAACAATCAAAAGCTGCAACTTTAAATGTCATTCTCCATCAGATCAAATCAAGCTAGAGCTGCACAATGTATCATTTGAGCATCGTCATCGCAATGTACACTACTGGTCAAAAGTTTTCGAACACCCCAATTTTTCCAGTTTTATATTGAAATTCAAGCAGTTCTAGTCCAATGAACAGCTTGAAATGGTACAAAGGTAAGTGGTGAACTGCCAGAAGTAAAAAAAAAAAAAAAGGTAAGGTTAAACAAAACTGAACAATAATGTACATTTCAGAATATACAAAAAGGCGAACAAGAAATGGGTTAACAACTTAAAGCAGTTCTGCAGTAATGGAGGTTGATCAAGCCTCAAAAGTTGGTGCTACCAGTTCCTACAGGTGTCCCAACGTTTGTGAATTCCGTCCAACCCCCTCTGTCTGCATAAAAGTAGTGTTGGAACACACTTTGGTACCATACCATTGTGAGCATTATTTGAACAGTATTGTACTGCAGAAAGTAGTGTGTTACTATCTATCGTTAATTGCCTTTTCCTCACCATTTTTATAGTAACACACTACTTTCTGCAGTACAATACTGTTCAAATAATGTTCACAACGTTATGGTACCAAAGTGTGTTCCAACACTACTTTTATGCACTACCCATTTCTACCGGTCAAAAGTTTGCGAACACCCCAATTTTTCCAGTTTTGTATTGAAATTCAAGCAGTTCAAGTCCAATGAACAGCTTGAAATGGTACAAAGGTAAGTGGTGAACTGCCAGAGGTAAAAAAAAACAAACAAAAAATGTAAGGTTCAACTAAACTGAAAAATAATGTACATTTCAGAATTATACAAAAAGGCGAACAAGAAATGGGTTAACAACTTAAAGCAGTTCTGCAGCAATGGGGGTCGATCAAGCCTCGAAAGTTGGTGCTACCAGTTCCTCCAGGTGTCCCAACGTTTGTGAATTCCTTCCAACCCCCTCTGTCTGCATAAAAGTAGTGTTGGAACACACTTTGGTACCATACTGTTATGAGCATTATTTGAACAGTATTGTACTGCAGAAAGTAGTGTGTTACTATAAAAATGGTGAGGAAAAGGCAATTAATGATAGATAGTAACACACTACTTTCTGCAGTACAATACTGTTCAAATAATACTCACAATGGTATGGTACCAAAGTGTGTTCCAACACTACTTTTATGCAGACAGAGGGGGTTGGACGGAATTCACAAACGTTGGGACACCTGTAGGAACTGGTAGCACCAACTTCCGAGGCTTGATCAACCTCCATTGCTACAGAACTGCTTTAAGTTGTTAACCCATTTCTTGTTCGCCTTTTTGTATAATTCTGAAATGTACATTATTTTTCAGTTTAGTTGAACCTTATGTTTTGTTTTGTTTTTTTTACCTCTGGCAGTTCACCGCTTACCTTTGTACCATTTCAAGCTGTTCATTGGAGTGGAACTGCTTGAATTTCAATACAAAACTGGAAAAATTGGGGTGTTCGAAAACTTTTGACCGGTAGTGTATGTGTGCACAATAGTCACATCGCAGGTCCTGCAACGTAGAAGGAAAATGAACTCAACGTGTTCTCATTTAAGTTCAACCTGGGTATCTGACACACACTGCACACAGCCATCCACCAATCACATTCATTTTTAATCAGTTTGGAGTTAGTTGCTGGTAACAACATTGAAAAACTAGCAACGAACACGAGACAATCACCAAAAACGAAGACTTGGTGCCAAAAAGAAAGTACCGTCAGTCATATGGAATTATTTCAGCTACAAGAAGGATGAAACTGAAACGTGTTCTGTGTTGATAGTGTCTTCCACCTGTCGCCACAACCAGAGGAAACACAACTAATTTGTTTGACCATTTACGTTGGCGCCACACAGCTATTATATCCTCCTGAGTAGTTTTTCATATCGCAATATATATTGCAAGGTTAAAAAATCGCAATGTCAGTTTTTTCCAATATCATGCAGCCCTAAATCAAGCTTCTTTTGTCTTCAGATTGTGAAAAAAACTGCATTTATAGAGCAGATGTCAAATATTTCTCATGTTGATCACTGGAGTAAAGTACCTCTGCTAAAGCCATTGTTTGACTTGAATTAATCTTTAAACCAACAGAAGATATAAAATTAGATATATGAGGGTGCTTATCATAGACTCCTCTTCCTTTTCCCCCATTTCCTGTAAATTTTGTACCTTCTACCAAATAAATATAATACTTATACACAGAAATGTTTTGGATCTCATTTAAAGCATGTTTCTAAAACCACCACAGACTAAACAACCATAATTGTGGAACTTATTAATGTCAGCTCAATATTTATAAGCGCAGATTTTGCAGTTGTCATATTAATAAGCAAATAAAACATAGGCGCTTTATGAGAGACAGATTACAGTTGCATTAAACATCTGTCATTGTTTTAATGAAAGAATCCGTGAATGTGGGAGACTTTGTAAAATGTCACTTTTTTTAGTAACAGCCCACCTTCTTTGTATCTATGGTGACATGAATCTCAGTAAGAGCCAAAGAGCATAAAGCTGCGGTGCTGTAAGATGAAACTTGTTTGCCTTAATTGGAAAATGAAGAGGATGATAAACAAGCACTGAGCAAACACCATAGTTTTCAAATTTAGCATGGCATGGCTCTGTCATTATCAGAAAAATAGATGGCTCAAGTCTTTTCTAGACATTTCCATGGTAAGCTAATTAATGAAAAAAGTAAAGAGTAAAATCTTGTGAATCGTTAGCACACTGTCTTATGTTGACTCATGTATTAAGTTCCTTCATTAAATGTCTATATTCACAAACGGACAGCCATAAAGACCCAAACCTCCACCTTTAACCAAAACCATCTACTGATCTAAACTGTTTAATACCTGTTCATCCACTAATCCTATCAATCCATGTCAATAATTGGTGTAAAATACAGTTTTTCATCTTTTCATGGTCATCAGATATGACCCATTTGGACGTTCAGAGGCTCTGTAGTTACCATGGAAACCGTCATCTTCTACAACATTGAGTCACCAGTAAAACTCATGGAGTTGGATCAGTGACAGTAGATCAGAGGTGTCAAACTCATTTTCTTCCAGGGGCCACATTCAGCTCAATTTGATCTCAAGTGGGCCGGACCAGTAAAATTATATGATAGCCAATAAATAATGACAACTCCAAGTTGTTTTAGTGCAAAAAAACAATGACATTCAATTATGCCAATATTTACATTTACAAACTATCCAAACAAAAAGGATGTGAATAACCTGAAAAAAATGAAATTTGTTAAGAAATATAAGTACAATCTTATCAATATTTTGCCTTGACTTATCATTTAAACATATGCATTACAGATCAGATCTACAAAGGCCCAAAACATTTAGTAACAGGTAGAAAATTGTTAAAGCACTTAATTGTCTTTAGACATTTCGGGTTGTTCATATTTGTTGACGTTATTCACATTTTATTGTTAAAGGATAGTTTGCTAATGTAAACATTTTCATCATTTAATGTTTTTTGCACTAAATCAAAGAGTCATTATTTATAGGTTATTATTATATTATTTTTCAGTTCGATGCCCTAACTTGCAGTTTGCAAATTCATCCCATGGGCCAGATTGGAACCTTTGGCAGGCCAGTTTTGGCCCTCAGGCCACATATTTTACACCTGTGCAGTAGATGGACACACTTGTTTTCACATTCAGGGCCAGATCTACTAAAGATTTGTGTGTATAAAAACATGTGCAAACTCATTGCACACGCAAAAAAATGTACAAACTGATTGACTAACAGTACGCACTAAGGGTTGCGTTCTTCAAAGGTGCAAAATAGTGCATCTGCATCCAGTTAGTACGTTTGCCACTATGAATATGGAATATGGGGCATTTACACACAATTGTGCGTGTGCTGGGAGGAGAAAATGTAAATATATTAATTTAGCACACGCAAAGTGATTTATCAAACCTGAAAGCAATTTTGCTGATAGAAACTGTGTCTATATTTAAGACGTCGAAGGGAAGAGCAAACAGTTTGGATATGTAATTACACACACATGGAAGTGGTTATTGCCGCAAAAAGGAGGCATCGAAAGGATGAAACAAGATGCAGAGAACGCATTTTTCACCCTCATGTGAACATTTTTGGAATGATTGTTTTCCACTTGATCGGACGATTGTGATTAAAAATACACACTGACATTAGGCTACAGCGGGACAAAATTATGTGTGCCTGACAGTCAATCCAACAACCCCCACGACCCCCCCACCTCTACAATGAAAAATAAATGAATGAATGAGTCCTGCAATACCTTCTATGACTAAACTCCTCCAACATTACATTTCCATGCATCTGAATCATCCCAGTCACAGTTCCCATTAGTGCTGGTGAATCCCAGAGCAGTTTTTACAGCGCATTGTCTCCAGTAGCGCACGCAAAATCCTCATTTAAATGGGGCGATCTCCAAGACTTTGCACCTGTTGTCATTTATGCAAGTAATCTGAGTAAATCACCTGCAAACTGCGGTTCAACCCCACACACAAAATTCTAGATTGCGCACACAAATTAGTACACGCACATTAGGACCTTCGTAGATCCAGTCCTCAGTCAATGATATCTTCACTGAAAAAGTCACTTTATCTTCAGTTTTCTCTGTTTTGATGTAACTGATAATGACTTACTGAATGGATTCATGATTTAATGAATGATTTTGATGTAGCTAAATAATTTACAGTGGAAAATACAAGATACAGAGGCTAATATTATAATTAATGATGATAAATCACTTAAGTAAAGGTTAAATAGAGAAAAAAATAATTTGGGAGCTGCCACAAAAGTTGCACTGGGTCTTTATGGGTTAAATTACCACTGGATAGAATTTAAGATTCGTACAAATTAGAGCTGAAACTGCTAATTATTTTCATTTTCAATTAAGGTGTCAACATTTTTTTTTTTTCAATTATTCAACTGTTTGGTGTATAAAATGATGAAGTGTTTCCCACATCTCAGTGTCTGGTTTGATCCAAAGGTGTTTGATTTACTGTCACGGGAGGACAGAAACCAGACAATATACAGTTGAGAAACTGGAATCACAGATTAAAAAAAAATAAAAAATAAAATAAAAATCATATTTAATGTCTCCAAAACCAAGGATAGGACTACTGATTTCCGTATGTCTTCCCACAATGTATTACAAACTGTTATTCAAATAAGGTTGTTGAAAATGTTGATGAACACAAATACTTAGGGACCATCACTGACAGGAAATTACCCTTTGAGAGTAATATAGAGGTGGTGTGTAAAAAGGCACAACAGAGGCTTTTCTTTTTAAGGAAGATAAAATCATTTAATGTGAGATGGACTCTGATGACTTTGTTTTACCAGTGTTTTATTAAATCGGTTTTGACATTTTGTATTGTGGTGTGGTATGGTGGTCTGTCGATGATCAGCAAGTGTAAGATAACTACGCTGGTAAATGTAGCCTCAAAGGTGGTTGGGGTACAGCTAACCCAGCTGCAGGACATGCATGTTAAACGGGTCAACGGTAAGGCGGAATACATTTTAAACTGCCCTGATCACCCACTCTTGGGAGTTGAATTTGCTCCCTTCTGGTCGCTGTTTTAGGCTTCCTCAACTGAGAACTGGACATGCTAGGGATTCCTTTATTCCTGTTTCTAAAGAAATCTGAATTCACTTGGCTGATATTTACACATTTTTATTATGTGATTATTTATTTATCTTTTAACCTCCTGAGACCCAGGACATGTCAGCAATGTACAAGCTTTTTTTGTTTTATTGGAAACATCATGATACAACAGTTTTTTCAGATGCAGTTTTTAAAATGTTTATGGAATGTCCTTTATGGTGGACAGCTTTCTTTTCTTTTTTTGTCTAAAGTTGTGGACAGAAAACCCATAGCTGGGTCTTAGGAGGTTAATGCTCATGGCCATTATGGCAATTAACTTGTGTACTGACCCACTGGACCTTTGTCATTCGTGTTGGGGAGGGAGTGGCTCCATCGTGTGTTGTCCTGTGTTGTGTAATTTTATTGTGGTGGCATCTGGACGTGCTGTTTCTGTGTTTTTGTGTATGTGCTCATGTGTTTAGGACCCCTGCTGCAAACTGAATCTCCTTTCCTGAGGATAAATAAAGTTGAAAGTTGTGAGAGTTGAGCTAATTCATTCATTTTCTGAACTGCTTTATCCTCCAGAGGGGGACGGGGGTGCTGGGGCCTATCTGGGCGAGGGTGCGGGGAATGGGGGGGTGGACACGGTGCCACTTCATGGCAGAGCTGACACACATGTACAACTATTCACACCTATGGGCAATTTAGAAGAACCACTTAACCTATGAAGGGCATGTCTGTGGACGGCAGAAGGAAGCTGGAGTACGCAGAGAACCCATGCAGACACAGGGAGAACATGCAAACACTCCACACAGAAAGCCCCCCACCTACCCACGCACACACACAAGCTGGTGGTGGAATTGGACCCAGGACCTTCTATCCACCGTGTCGGCCCAAATCAAAGTTGATTAACAAAATATTGCCAGTTCATTTAATAGATGAGTTAATTGCAGTTACTAATATTTTTCAAGGAAAAAAGTATATTATAAAATGAATAAAACTGCAGTTTCGTCGATGCCGTACCTTCTTTCGTAACTGTTGCTCTTTTGTCGAGTGGGACTTCACATGTTTCCTCAATGAGCTGGGATCAGTGTAACGCTTGGCACAGCCAGGGACCTGGCATGCATACGGCTTCTGTTCAGCCAGACACACATGAGCATGGATCAACAAATATACATGAGCTGACACTGGAAATACAGTCATTAACAGATAGATTAATCTGCATCAGAGGGGTGTTTTCCAGCCTGAGTATCAGTAGAACTAGGATCCAATAGTGACTAATGTTACATTTCTAAGGTGGAACTAATTATTTTGAGGGAAAATAAATTACAAATCTGATACTTGGAGATTAATCATCTATTATTAGTCATCTATTTTACATCCACCTCTATTTTAAGCCTTTTCCACCAGAGTAGATCTGGCTCTTGAACCAGTCAGGATTGGTGTAACCTTTTGTTCTGTCATGTAAACCAGTCTGCATGTCCATAGCTTTAGAGAGGAAACATTATAATCAATGATCTGATCAATATTCTGTCTCACAATGTTGATGTTGTTCCTCACCCAGTTGGTATGTGTTGTCCATTCCCGTTCTGCTGTTGTTCTTCCCATTGTTGGTCTGTGCCGTTCTTTACCATTATTAGTATGTAATTATCCTGCTATATAATGCACGTTCTGTGTCTGATCGATCGATGTTGCAGCACAGGAGGGCGTTTGTACATATTTTCCTCAGCCTTCACAGGCCTGATCACTGCCAAACTTGCCAAATGAATAGAAATATTACCTGACTATCTACTAGGCACAATTTTATGTCCGTATTCAAATGTTGTGAGGTATGCTGGGCGATTTTAGCCTCTCTCTACTATGAATTTTTCATCCCTGCCACCATACTCCATTTTCTGAAGTGGTTATGCTGCCGTTCATGAAATTTCTACTGCTAGCAGACGATGCTACAGTGTGAAGGCTGTGGTTCACTACCGCTGTATGAATTTAATCATACCTGACAGGCCAAACAAATACATGCTCTTCCCTTCATGCCTCACACGTTAGCTCAAATTATTACCTGCACAATGCATGATTAAATGGTAGTTTACAAATGGATAGTGGTGGCAGACAAGTTCTACTTAACATGCCATCGTACAATGGCACCACGGGTACAATGCCGCTAGTTATTATAATGTTAACGGTTAACTGTAACACCACCATGAATGTATATTGTTCCTATAATTCCACACATATTTTGGTTAAATAATGTAAATACGATTGAATGAGTTTATTACCTCCGCCAAGGAGGTTATGTTTTTGCCAGGGTTTGTTTGTCTGTTTGTTTGTTTGTTTGTCTGTCCGTTAGTGTGCAACATAACTCAAAAAGTTATGGACAGATTTGGATGAAATTTTCAGGGTTTGTTGGAAATGGGATAAGGAAGAAATGATTAAATTTTGGTGGTGATCGGGGGTGGGGGGGCCCACGGGGGGGGCCACTGATCAGCCTTGGCGGAGGTCTGCGCTCTCCGAGTGCTTCTAGTTCTAATCTGGTATTGGCCTATCTGTTCATTGTCCTGGTTGAAGTTTAAAGACAGGAGGAAGTATTTGAAACTTCCTTATGTTCAGTTACTGATGAGAAACGGGGTTGGAATTAAATACATTTTCTTCTTCCCGCTGCTTTTCAAGCATAAATAAATGATTTGAAATATTGAACTTGCATGTATTCTGTTGAATGTATTTCGGCTAAAATTTGCTTAGAGGTCTTATTAAATTCTTTGTGCATAAGAAATCAATAGAAGTGAATCCCCATAGGAACTTTGTGTTGGTAAATGCAAGTTATGCAAATTTACAGCATTTCACTTCTGTTGCAACATGTTGATGGTCATATGAACTATGTTTTCAGCTCAAAAATGTCCAATTTCATCACAATTAATGCTATATTTTCATGTCACAAATGGCCAGGTTATATTTGAACTGAGTTTACCTGAAAAACAAATATTCTATTCTTTTAGATTCCCCATTTTTTCTTACAAGATTCTATCCTACATGTCACATGTTTTATTTTTACAGGTTCAATATGGAGTATGGTGCTGATCCATCCTGCTTATGTTACGCCAATACATACATTAAGAATGTCACACGTCACTTTTTAAATCAACAGTTTTCTAATAATAAGCATTTTTATAACGAAATAACAATTCTATATTGTTATTTCCTCTTTAGTATGATGATAAACTATACAATAAATAATTATGATACTAGTTTTTGCACAGGGATCATTAGTGTAAACGGTGACATGGCTGCCGAGCATCAGTATGATGGGATCTGTAACAACCATGTCACATCCGTCCACTGCCACATTTTGTGTTTTTGTGTCAGCTGTTATTGTTTTAGATTCACAATACTAACATTTATGAACAAGAGGAGAATTAGCAATAGTAAGTATATAAGTTTATTCCTAATAAAGTACTGGTACTGACCAGATCATCATGGGTAATGTCACGTCCGTCCACCAGCAAAAGTTTTCACATACACGTGCTATTCAAAATCCAATATTTCTGAAAATAGAGCTTCCACTGTCATAATATCAGTAGTCTGTGCACAAATGTATTAGCATTATTTCAACACAGTTCTATGCATTTCTTACAACTTTTTTTTTTTTTTTGACAAAAATGGCCACTCATTTGACGCCCTAAGGAAATTTTAGCTGATTTGCATGATCAGATACTGTTGTATGCAGGTCATTGGGGTTGGAAAACGCTTTGCTCCAGGGGTGTCAAAGTCAGGTCCTCAAGGGCCGGTATCCTGCATGTTTTAGATGTCTCCCTCTTCCATCACACCTGGAAGCCATTACATCATTATCAGGCTTCTGCAGATCATGATGATGAGCTGATCATTAGTTGAACCAGGTGTGCTGGAAGAGGGAAATATCTAAAACATGCAGGATATCGGCCCTTAAGGACCGGAGTTTGACACATTTACTTTACTCAATGGAATGAATGAATGATGTGGTTTTACCAGACGGCGGACTAAAGCGTACACTGGACTATAATAACTGCATCAACATATTCTCACATCCAGATCCACTTTTTACAAGTTTTGTATTCCAAATGTGGCAATAGTTTATCCTTCATTCTTCCATTCAAGGAAATGAGCCTGCTTCCTCTTTCTTGTGCTGCTTTCAACCTTTCCCATAAACCTAGTAGATGAATTAATCATCACCAAGCGCTGACTTTATTCTGCAGTTACTGCATATTCTTTTTCCCACTGGGTTCTCTTCTTGTACACTAAGGTTGTCGTCTCCTTCCTCTTTTTTCCAACTTATAATATATAACATGTTCACAACAGTTCAACCCCTTTTTTTTTGGTTCCAGTTTTTTATTATTTTTATATGAGTATTATTGTCATGAAATGGACAGAGTATATTTTTGTTTTTTTATATGGGTATTGTTATGAATTGGACAGTTTATTTTTATATGTATATTACTGCTAAAAAATGGACAGTTTATTTTTGTGGATTATTGTTATGGAAAGAATAGTTTACTTTTGTTTTTTAATATGTGTATTATTGTTACGAAATGGACAGAGTTTATTTTTTGTTTTTTAATATGCGTGTTATTGTTATGAAAAGGACAGAGTTTATTTTTGTTTTTTAACATGTGTATTACTGTTATGAAATGGACAGAGTTTATTTTTGTTTTTTAACCCTTTCATGCACGAATTATGAGAACCTTAATCAAGATTTTTTCCCTGAGTGTTTTCATTTCTCTTTAAACATGAAAAAACAATGTGATTGAAAAATATCTTATAAAAATAAATAAAAAATAAACAGATAAAATAAATAAAAAGTAAAAAAAAAACCCCACAACATTAGAAAATAAAAAAAGTTTAAAAAAAAAATAAAATAAAATATAGTAATAAGAATAAGAATCAGCTGGACACCATGCGTTTAATTTTTGAAGCAAAGAAACATGTATTTACTGATAAATTGTGTGAAAACTATAGGGGGGGGGGGGGGGGGGGGGGGGGCTTGTGATTCTGGGGGTTATGCTCAGGGGAGATCTACACAAGGTTATCAATTCATGTCAGAAAAGATATGTAGTGTCTTAAAACTTTAATAAAGATATGTGTAAAAAAAAAAAAAAAAAAAAAAAAAAAATCCATGAATATACAAGAGAACAGCTGTACAATAACTGTCCACTGTAGTGACCACTATGCATGAAAGGGTTAATATGTGTTTTATTGTCATGAAAAGGGCAGTTTATTTTTGTTTTTTAACATGTGTATTACTGTTATGAAATGGGCAGAGTTTATTTTTGTTTTTAATATGTGTATTATTGTTATAAACTGGACAGAGTTTATTTTTGTTTTTTAATATTTGTATTATTGTTATGAAAAGGGCAGAGTTTATTTTTGTTTTTTAATATTTGTATTATTGTTATGAAAAGGACAGAGTTTATTTTTGTTTTTTAATATTTGTATTATTGTCAAGAAAAGGACAGTTTGTTTTTGTTTTTTACTATGTGTATTATTGTCATGAAATGGACAGTTTGTTTTTGTGTTTAATATGTGCATTATTATGAAATGGACAGAGTTTATTTTTGTTTTTTTATGTGTATTAGTGTTATGAAATGGACAGAGTTTATTTTTGTTTTGTAATATGTGTTATTGTTGTAAATTGACAGAGTTTACTTTTGTTTTTTAATATCTGTATTATTGTCATGAAAAACACAGTTTATTTTTGTTTTTTTAATATGTGTATTATTGTTATGAAATACACAGTTTATTTTTGTTTTTTTATATGTGTATTAATGTTATAAAATGGACAGAGTTTATTTTGTTTTTAATATATGTTTTATTGCCATGAAAAGTACAGAGCTTATTTTTCTTTTGTAATATGTGTATTACTGTTATGAAATGGACAGAGTTTATTTTTGTTTTTTATTATGTGTATTATTGTTATAAATGGACAGAGTTTACTTCTGTTTTTTAATATTTGTATTACTGTCATGAAAAGGACAGAGTTTATTTTTGTTTTGTAATATGTTATTGTTATAAATGGACAGAGTTTACTTCTGTTTTTTAATATCTATTATTGTCATGAAAAGGACAGAGTTTATTTTTGTTTTTTAATATGTGTATTATTGTTATGAAATGGCCAGAGTTCATTTTTGTTTTGTAAAATGCGTTATTGTTATAAATGGACAGTTTACTTTTGTTTTTAATATCTGTATTATTGTCATGAAAAGGACAGTTTATTTTTGTTTTTTAATATGTGTATTATTGTTATAAATGGACAGAGTTTGTTTTTGTTTTTGATATGTCCACTATTACTGCTATGAAAAGGACAGAGTTTACGTTAATATGAAATGTTGCTGCCAAATGGACAGTCTATCCTTCATATGTTCAGCAATTTTATGTTTTGTGCATAGTCAGAATTTAGTCTGATATGTGTAGGATTTTTGAGTTACTTATGGAATCTGACGGAAATTTAGGGTAGGTTGAAGGATGGGGTAAGGGGGCGGGAGATTATAAGTTAAACTTCCTCTCGCTCCTTTTTTTCCTTTGTTATATAATCCTTTTATTGTTTGGTTTTAATGCTAATTTGAAATAAATAAATCAATAAACAAACAAACAAACTATGGCCTCAGGCTCTGGTTCTAACTGTTGGTGGAAAAGGGCTGTTTCATGTTTCCGCCATTATGGCCACTCACCGTGTCCAGGTGTGTTCGCTGGTGTTTGGCTCTGTCGCTGGAGTTGCTGAAGGCCTTGTGGCATCCTGGGTGCTGACACACATAGGGTTTCTCCCCCGTGTGGCTTCGAAGGTGGATCTTCAGATTTTCTAGTCGAGAGAAAGCCTTCTTACAGCCCTCGAACTATAACCATACAGGGAAATAAAATGTTATTAACCCTTTTATGTGTGAATTATGAGAACCTTAATGGGTCCAAACACAGTAATGTCCTGTCAGAGAGCGAACATTAATTGATTGCCATTCCAACATTTATTTCAATATAAAGTAGCTCCTTGTTTTAGATAATCCCTTATGGTCCAACTAAAGCAAAAATGGATTTAAAAGTAAAAATGTGGGTCAAATTGTTTCTAAAATGTCCTGTCAGAGAGATTTTGAATAACGTGTTTTGACCCTAATCAAGATATTTTTCCTCTTTAGGCATGAAAAAAACGTGATTGAAATTTTTTTATGAACCTATTTTTCATGGAGTTGCAAAAATATCCACTCTGCTGGATAGCATGCATTTCATTTTTAAAAGCAAAAAGAAACATGTATTTACTGATATACTGAGTGAAAACTACTAATTTTTTTTGTTTTTTTTTTTTTAAATGCTGCTAATCTGGTGTTTTGTCACATTTTAACATACTCTAATATTAGTTATTACTCACTTTATGGAGATAATATGCAAAAAAAACCATTTTTGTTTAAGAAAAATGGTTAATTACAGTCTATTAACAATAACAAGCAACTGATTTACACTCAAACATGTTACTGCTATTTAGAACAGCAAAGTTACAGTAATGGTATGAATTGCAGTGTATGGGATGATGCATAGGCGTCCACTGTGTTGGCTAATATGGAACTGAAACAATAAAATCCATGAATATACAAGAGAACAGCTGAAGAATAACTGTCCACTGTAGTGACCACTTTGCATGAAAGGGTTAATATTAGGTGAGAGATGTGCCTCCATCCTCATAATGCTCATACACCTGGAGCAATAAGCTGAAACTATCCACAGACAGGACTGTTGACCTCAGCGTGTGGGAAAAAGGAGATTACGAACAAAATACGAAACATAGAAAACATTCTGAATAGATAAATGACTAATTTTTAGTCTGAAGTGACAGAGTAGGTCTTAACTGTTACCTCAAGGACAAACAAAGCTATTCCTGTTGCTTTTTAAACTTATGTGACTCAGACTTTGGGAGAACTCTACAAGAGAAATAGCAAATATATTATTAAAGATCGTCAATCAATCAATCAAATTTTATTTATATAGCACCACATGTAGTAGTAGTAGTAGTAGTTTATTTCGAGCACATACAATCATCAGATAACAAAGAATCATACAACATGGTCAAAAAAAAAAAAAAAAAAATTAGTGCTGGGCAGCGATTAAAATGTTTAAGCGCAATTAATCGCGTGGATTTCTACAATTAATCGCGATTAATCACATAGTTATATTTGGGGGGGGGGGGGGGGGGGGGGTTGCCGGCATCAACAGCGTGTATTGCCTTTAAGTGATATTTCAGACTTGAAGTACTCCGGTGATAAAAATAATTCCACATTGCAGTGCTTCCAAACAACTTTGTCCTTCTCAATCCCACCATCTGAAGACATTTAAAATGAAAAAGTCCATGGAACAGACCAGTACTTTTCTCCATGTTTATGTCCCCATCAGTTTATTTCCGCTTGTGAGTGACTGACAGGAGTCTTAAGCCCACTAATAAGTACTAATACTAATAAGACTAAGAATATGTGATGTTCAGGTGTTCAAAGCAAGCAAAGGGGGCCCTCTAGTGGTCGGAATAAGTTGCACTAACATATGTTTTGTCCTTTCGGTGTTACCGTAGTCAGCTCGGACATAGGAAGGAACTAACAGACACGTTTCTTTCACTCTGTTTGTATGGCCCCAAAAACATTTGCCTGTGAATATTTTATGTTCAGTTGTTGTAAGAATGAATAGTATCAAATATCTCTGATGTGAACCTCTGTTGCTGGATAAAAAGACATTGTAAATGCATGTCTATGGATTTTCCCATTCAAGTTAGCATCGAGCTAATCACATCGTAAATAAGTAAAAGTTAGTTCAGAGGCTGGCATATTATACCTAAACACAACCAATGAATTTACATAAACTTAACATGAGCCTGCATAAAGAATTAGCAACCCATCTCCGACTGCTAGCATAAACGAATTAGCTTAAACATGTTAATAACACATTGTAATAAACACATCCAAAATAACGTCATAAACATGTTTCTAACGGCACGTTTGCATGTGAATTTATTTAGCAAACAACAAAATGATTGATACATCCAGGCGTTGAACTACAGGATTTAAACAAAGTTTGATTCAGCATTACTCGAAAAGTTCGCTTTCTCCTCTCAGCTCGTAAACAGTTCACAAAGAGCACCAGCGCTTCTTGCGTGTGACGTGCCAAATAAAAGCATGAGTCTCAAAATAAGAGTCCGTATGTATAAATGAAGTAAGACTTGCTTGAAAGGCAGAACGGCATTAACGGGAGATTAAAAAAATTGTCTGCGTTATTTAATAAATGCGTTAACGCGGTAGTAACGCATTAACTTGCTCAGCCCTAAAATAAATAAATACAATTTTTCTGCGCTCGAAAAGGAGTGGGAAGAAGTATAACTTATTGACTCCCACCCCCTTTTTACAAACTAATAATCAAACTAGATCTGCTTTCCTTGCTTTGTTGACACATATTTTCTTCTGTATATTTTTACAATAACACAAAACATCCATACAAACCATTCATAGACACTTTTTTAGTCACCTCGCACAATCAGATTTATGTAATCAACCGTTTTTAATATAAACTATAATATTTATATGCACTTTAAATATTTACTCCAAATACAATGATCAATAAATATGATGTCTTCTTATCATGATAACCAATTAACTACAATAATATCTTATTTTATGCGTACTTCTATATTGTTCTATATTTAGTTATTATAGTGGATTTATACATCCTTTTAAATGCACAAATTGAAGAAGACATTTTTAAGTTTTGCTCCAGATTATTCCACAGATGTACCCCTCTAACAGAGATACACTGGCTTTTTATGTTTGTTCTACACTTAATTCTCTAGTAGATTTCAGTTCCCCCTAAATTATAATTACTTTGCCTGGGCTCAAACATCTCCTGTAGACTGTTGGAGAGCACATCATAACAAAAATTATCTCATGATACTTTATATTTACAGCTCGTCTAAACCAGAGTCTTAAGCCAATTGTAAAGATATCATAACAGTATTATGGATGGAGCTTGAAAAAATACGGCCACTAGTTGCTTGACACGTAATAAAATTAAGCAGATTTTTAAGGAAATTATTAAGTATTTTTTAAAACATCAGTCAAATTTTTACATATAGCCTACCAGCTACATCTATGTCATCATCAAAATATCATTAAACTTAGCATTTACTTATAACATACTGTTTCAACCAAGCTCCTTTCATTATTTCAGTTTTTTTTCTATTGAAATTGATTAAGTGTACAATGTGTGATGAATTATTTAAATACAGTATGTTTAACTCAACTTAGTATTTGCTGGAACTTCTTTTAACCTATGCGGTTAAACAAATGTTGCCTTTTGGCAGCAAGGAAAAAAGCAATAACCAAAAAATGGATGGTACAAGATGAGCCAACTAAAAAAAATGGAAAAAATCTAATTCACCGTTGATCTAAAATTAGAAATATGTGTCAAACATTGGAAAAAATGGGAAAAGTATGTGAAATAATACATGTCAAGTGTTACCTTGGTGATATAAAAGGAGACTATTCAATTTACTATGTCTTTTAAATTTTTTTTTTTCATTCTGCATTACTATTGCTTGTAATTTTTCTTTTCTGTTGAATATTATAAAAAGCTAGATATGTCCATGCTGTTCTCTCCCTGGATGTTTGAAGTATAAAAAAGAAATAAAATAATCAGTTCTAATCTCTAAGAAAGTGGGACAGAGACAAGCAGAAAAGTATTAGCCTCACTGTACTCTGTTTGATGGAGAATGTGTTTTTTAATATGTGCACTGTGAGGAATATGGAACAGATTAAGGTGACTGGAAGATGTTGTGTCTCATATGCTCCAATAAAATCAAAATTTAAGAAAAACAAAACAAAACAAAAAAAATATTACTTTTATTTTTTCAGAGGTACAGGGATGAGGGAGGTGTTGGGGATCACTGGGTGTTCTAAAGATGTACAAGTATGTGGTAAGTGTGTGTAAATGTATGTATAGGTGTGTATGTGTGTGTGTGTGTGTATATATGCAGGTGTATATGTGTGTATAGATCTGTGTATGAATATGTATTTACATATATGTGTTATTGTATTATGTGTTTATGTAAATTATATTATATTTGTTCATAATAATATAAAGCCAGAAACCTAATTATTTACTTGTAAGTATCAGTCATATTATGGCATAGTGTATAGATATGATTAGACTAAGAAGGTTATTATTGTTATTATTATATAAGGAGAAGGGGTGGGAGTTTATAAGTTGCACTTCTTCTCACTCCTTTTCGAATATGTATTATATGTTTTATGTTTAAGTGTTTTGTTTATTTATTTTCTTCTGTTTGACATTCATGTTCGAAATAAATACATCAATCAATCAGTCAATCAATTTTATGGACTGAATAAGCTTAATATGTCACTTTTTACACTTGAAAAACAGACTCAGCAAATCTAACGCTGAACACATTATAACATACTTCAGCATATAGTCAAACTGCCATGAAAACTACCAAAAAATCTATGATAGCAACACATTTATGCATATTATTTTTGAAGCTTTTGGACAGTTTTTTTTTTACCCCACTTCTAAGCACATATCTGACACAAATCCCACATTTAAAGCTGAAGGTAAAGATGGTTTTCTGTTTCACCAGCAGGGGTCAGTGTGCATACACACATCAGCGTATTGTCATTTAGTGTTTTCTTTTCTATCTTCTATTACTTTGAAAATGGTTTGAAACTATCATGTGCAATAAAAACAGAACAGCAGTTTAAGAAGACCTTTCCTGATGAATTTACACAAAAAACAGATTAAAAGATGGAAAACCTTAGACTTACATTTGTAAGCACAGTGCAAAATTACACTGAAGGTATTTACACTCAAGGGCGTCTTACTTGTTTTCGTTCAGGTTCCACAAACAGACCAATGTCATCTAGTAAAATAAGAGCATCATCTATAAATAACTATATATTTTCTTCTTGATTTAATGTGAAAAAAAACAACACTACACTATGAAAATATTTCCATTTACAAACTATCCTACAACACTAAAATGTGAAGAACCTCAACAAATATGAACAACCTGAAATATCTAAAGAAAACTCTGTGTACCAATATTCTGCCTGTTATTAAATGTTTGGTGCATTTGTAGATCCACTGTGATCTGTAAGTTGAGTTAAAAAATAAGCTGCGATGTAATATTGTAGAAATTGTTCTTATTTTAGTTCCAAACTCCAAAATTTCAACAATATTCTGCCTGTTCCCACACGTCTGTGTAACATTGTGTGTAATGCAAATGTATAAATGATAAGGTGAGGCATTATATGGTTAAAATTGCACTTATTTTATCTTACAAAATTTCAGTTTTTTCAGGTTATTCACATTTTTTGTGAAAGTTTGTAAATGGAAATATTTTCATAATTTAATGTTTTTTATTGCACTAAAACAAAGAGGAAAAGTTGCCATTATTTATAGATGATTTATTTTATTTATTTATTTATCTATTTTTTCTGTACTGCCGAACTTCTGTCAGTATTCTTTGAAATATCTTGGACGTAATCTGTGGAATAATCTACGACCGGAACTTCAATCAACATCTACTTTATCATTGTTTAAAAAGCATCTTGGAGTCTTTTTTTTTTTTTTTTTTGGTATTCTGTTTGTCTGTGTGTTTATATGGATGTATGTGTGGGGATGCCACCTGGGTGGGTGGGTGGGGGCGGGGGGTCAAGTTTAAGAATTGCATAAGATATGCCTGACAGATGTAATTATAATGGAAAAATGATAAAGTTGTTAAAAAAAAAAAAAAAAAGTTAAAAAAAAAAAAAAAGCATCTGTAAAGGACTTTAATTTGTGAAAAATTGTAAGGCTATATGTCATTTGATTTGTATTTGATGATTTGTAATGTGATTTACATTTTTATTGTTTTTACTTTAGTTTATTAATTCAGTTATATTGTATTTTTACCTCCGCCAAGGAGGTTATGTTTTTGCCAGGGTTTGTTTGTTTGTTTGTCTGTCTGTCCGTTAGTGTGCAACATAACTCAAAAAGTTATGGACAGATTTGGATGAAATTTTCAGGGTTTGTTGGAAATGGGATAAGGAAGAAATGATTAAATTTTGGTGGTGATCGTGGGTGGGGGGGCCCACGGGGGGGGGGCCACTGATCAGCCTTGGTGGAGGTCTGCGCTCTCCGAGTGCTTCTAGTTTTTCTTGCGTATTGTTAATTTTTGGGGAGGTATTCATATAAGCCCTTTTTGGTTTCTAAACCTCTCCTGCACAATAATGATACTTGTTGAAATGTTGTTTTTTATTACCTCCGCCAAGGAGGTTATGTTTTTGCCAGGGTTTGTTTGTCTGTTTGTTTGTTTGTTTGTTTGTCTGTCCGTTAGTGTGCAACATAACTCAAAAAGTTATGGACAGATTTGGATGAAATTTCAGGGTTTGTTGGAAATGGGATAAGGAAGAAATGATTAAATTTTGGTGGTGATCGGGGGTGGGGGGGCCCACGGGGGGCGCCACTGATCAGCCTTGGCGGAGGTCTGCGCTCTCCGAGTGCTTCTAGTTTTTCCTGTTTTATGATGTGCAAAAAATAAATTTAAAAAAAGAGGAAAAGTTGCCATTATTTATAGGTTATTGTGTTATTATTATTTTTACTGAAGGTCAAACTGGGCTGAATGTGGAACCTGAACTAAAATGAGTTTGACCCCCCTGTTCCAGACAAATACTAGCACAGCACTGATCCATTTCAAGGAAGCAGGTTTTGGAGTAGCAGGTGACCAAAGTGACTTCAGCGGTAAACTATGTGACTCATCAGAACGTTCCTCTAGTATGACCAGGACTTTACTCTGTGTTCCTGTTCAGAGAGCTGTGGAATGTCCTTACTAAGACCTAATGGTGGAAAGACACAGACCATATCCAGTTTTATTATTCCTCGTCCAGGGCTGAATTCCTCACATACTGATTCATCTCACTCATCAAGCCACAGCCCACTGAAATATTCTCCCTTTTCCCATTAATGATTCACTCATAACATTCCTCTGCATTCCACATAAAACTACTACCATCTATTCTCATCACAGAAATTCCATGTCAACATCTTTGCTCGAGAATGCAACTTGAGGCCATTCTGGTTCTAATTTTGAACTTCAAAACTGATAACTTAATATGACTTTTTTAGCTCAATGCTAAAAAGTTATGATGACAATTTCATTTAACATAACCATTTGGGAAATTATTTAAATGTATAGTGTTACGGGCCCTGAAGAACATATGTATAACAGCACAACAATCCATCTTCCCTTAAAACCACAGGTGTCAAACAATCGGCCCAGGAGCCAAAACCAGCCCGCCAAGGGTTCCAGTCTGGCCTGCAGGATGAATTTGCAAAGTGCAAAAATTACACTTAAGATATTAACAATCAAGGATGTCGAAGTCATTTTTGTTCAGGTTCCACATACAGACCAATGTGATCTCAACTAAAATAATAGCATAATAACCTACAAATAATGACTCCAAATGTTCCTAGTTTAATGTGAAAACATACTATTACATTACATCTATAAATAAGTAATGACAACTCCAAATTTTTCTCTTTGTTTTAGTGTAAAAACTTACAGTAAATGATGAAAATATTAACATTTACAAACTATCCTTTAACAATAAAATGCGAAAAACTTGAAATTTTGAAAGTGAAATTTTAACATTAATCTTCCTGTTATTAAATATTTTGTGCCTTTGTAGATCCAATCCGTAATATGCATATGTATAAATGCAGTGGCGGCTGCTCGTCTTTCAGACAGGGGAAGCTCATTGTCGGCTTACATAAAAAAAAAAAAAAAAAAGTCAGGTTATTTAAACATACATTCGGCCCTCCGTTCCTTTTTAAGAAAATGCTCAGTGACCTTATCGTACCAAGTAGGCGTCTTTTCCAGGGACTGGACCAGTGTCCTCTCTGCTTAGATTGCGTTAGCCCATTGTGTTGTGGGTGTAAGACTTCAGCCTTTTTAAACTACAGATGCTCCTTTCACTCTGACCTAGCCGACAGTTTGATTTAACTATCTACAAAACGATATTAAACTCGAACAAGAAATGATTAAATTATGGAACTGAAACAAGAAAACGCTGAAATTATGTTAAATTGAAACAAGGAAGTACAATGAGTGTGTTTTATTTACAGTGCAAGAAATGAACGAGTAATTTCGTAGTGGTTTCTCTCTCTTTCACAGCAGAATGTGTGACGGTATTAAACTGAACTTTGTCAGTGAAGGAGGAGATCTCAAACTAGCTGTCAATCAAATGGGATTCAGCCTTTCGACTGATCTTCCAGTCAGCATGTGGGATTCTGGCGTCCAGCCCGGCCGAGCTCTGCCCACAGCTCCATTCACCCCCAGAGACGCCCGGCGTCCGGGGGCGGGACAACATCCAATTACCATCCAGTTTTGAGGCGATGAAAAAAACTGTTCCACTCAGTCCCATTGAAGCCCAGAGACGCCCGGTGTCTACGGACAAATGCACTGAGCAGAGATGGAGGAGAAAACAGCACAACGGGAATGGAGGAGAAGTGAACAACATCGAGTCTGTTGATTTGTGATAAAGCTGATTCTGAACGAACTCATCTGTGAAATGAATGTGTTCTAACACATTTGTGGTCAATAAAATGTCAACACAACCGTACGTATTTAACCATTTAATTTTCATAATTTTAGGGGAAGCCGGGCTTCCCTTGCAGTTTATGAGAAATCGCCACTGTATAATTGGTAAGTTGAGGTGTAATATTGTTAAAATTGCACTTATTTTTCTCAAGAAATTTCAGTTTTTTTCAGGTTATTCACATCATTTTTGTTTGGATAGTTTGCAAATGTACATATTTTTATAATTTAGTTTTGATTGCACTTAAACAAAGAGAAAAATTTGGAGACGTCACTATTACAGGTTATTATGCTATTGTTTTACTGGGCCGGCCCACTTGAGATCAATTTGAGTTTAATGTGGCCCCTGAACTAAAATGAGTTTGACACCCCTGCCTTAACCCATAAGTCCCAGTGCTACTTTTGTGGCAGTTCCCAAGTGAATTTTTCTGTATGTTTAACCTTTCTTAAGTGTATTATATACATTTCATGCATAATACATTTCTTAAATGTATTGTTATGTTTATTCTGTTGTTTTACTTGGTATTTTAATTTCACTGTTTTTAACTGTTCAGCTGTTTTAACGTCTTTTTAATTTATTCTTGTATTTTAGTCTATCATTTTGCTTTTTTATTCTTCTGTACAACACTGTTTTTAATTGTACAGCTGTTTCATGTCTTTAATCTATTCTTGTATTTTATTCTTTTATTTTGGTTTTTCCCCTGTAAGTCGCTATGGGGAAAAAAGCAGCTACCAAATGCATAAATGTAATGTTCTTAAGTGTTTTATCACCATTTATTATAATGTTATCTTCTTTATTTTGAGTTTTTTCAGTGTAAATCCTGTATGTTCTTATATTTTATTCACTGCTCATGTGGATGTTCATAAAAGCTCAGAATAATTTCAAAGAGAAAACTGAAGAAAAAGTGACTTTTTCAGCAAACTCTATCACTAACCGAACATAAAAACAAGTCTGTTCATCCATTTTCTCTATATCTAACCTTTCTTAAGGATTTATCAGCATTTATCATAATTTTGCCTTCTGTATTTCACATTTTATCAGTATAAATCAGCTATTTTCCTGTATTAAATTAACTGATCTTGAAGATGTTCATAAAATCTCAGATTAAACTTGAGGGTTATTATATCAAAAACAGAAAAAACTGAAGAAAAAGTGACTTTTTCAGTCCAATCTCTCATTAACCCAACATAAACCCAGTGTGTCCATCCACTGTCATTAATCCAACTCCATGGGTTTTACTGGTGATTCAATACTGTAGAAGATGACGGTGTGTCCATGGTAACTACAGAGCCTCTGAACGTCCAAATGGGTCATATCTGAGGACCATCAATCAATCAATCAATCAATACATCAATCAATCAGTCATTCAAATGTATTAATATAGTGCCAAATCATAACAAAAGTTATCTCATGATACTTTACATATAGAGCTGGTCGAAACCAGACTCTGAAGCCAATTTACAGAAACCAACAGAATCCTCCAGAAGCAAACACATGTGACTGGAGACAGTGGAAGGAAAAACTACCTTTAACAGCAGAAACCTGGAGCAGACCCTGACTGTGGAGGATGGACATCTGACAGGACCAGTTAAGGGGTTAAAGAGAGAGGGTAAAGAAAGAGAGAGAGAGAGAGAGAGCGAGAGAGAGAGAGAGAGAGAGAGAGAGAGAGAGAGCCTGGGGGAGAAGGGGAGAAAGGAGGGAGAGAGCAAACTGAACTACCATGAAAAGATGAATAACTGTATTTTACCTGAATTATTTCCATGTGTTGACAGAATTAGTGCAGTGTTTTTCAACCTTGGGGTTGGGACCCCATGTGAGGTCACCTGGAATTCAAATGGAGTCGCCTGAAATTTCTAGTAATTGATAAAAATTAAGAAAAACGTACTAATAAAAATATATGTTGAGTTGACAGAGACAATGCAAATCCATAAAAGATAAACTGTGAGTGTGAAACTGAAGCACTGTGGTTCTGTTTATCTGTCAAATGTTCATTGTGGTGTGGTGGAAAAATGTACTTTTTATATTTTATACTCTTTATATTTTATACTTTTAATATTTTATACTGTTAGTACATCTTCTTTCAATGCTGAGTCATTCTTCATGCATATGCTTATGTGTGATGGTTACCACTCTGTAACACCCCCGACTCGGGAACGGAGTTCTTACCTTGAGTTAAAACCCAAACACCTAAATGTTTGGATATGTGATGGCGCCTGCATGCTAGATATTATTTAAACAAGGTAAGGGGCAAGAGGCCAATATGGCCTCTTCCCCCCCGGAACCGGAAGGACTGGTATGGAGTGGTATGATTAACATATGGGGTTGTCATTTGGGTGTCACCATTGGGGGGTTGGATTTTTGGTCTATATAATCTTTAATATTTTCATGGTTAATCAGACTTCATTTACAGAGTTTCTCTGTGATTGACTTCTCAATAAATGCATTTATTTATTTTAACTCTAACTTTCTCTCCTCCTCTTTGTGTGTGGGTTATCAGTTGAACATTTCCACAACAGTGGTCAGTTTCAGATGCTGCAGCTCTTTCATAATTCATAGTTTGAGTTCTTGTTTGCTCAGTATTAATTGTCAGCCTTGTAAATCCAAGTTGGACTGACTGTACATATCCTGACCAAGGAAAATCAAATTCTTACTTTGTGCAGTAATCTACACCTGGCTTTTCTGCCTCTGTCCATAATAAATATTATGGGCCAGATCTACTAAGATCCCAATTTGCGTGTACTAATTTGCTTGCGCAATCTAGAATTTCGCGTGTGGGGTGTGACCACGGTTTGCGGGTGATTTACTCAGATTGCTTGCACAAATTACAACAGGTGCAAAATCTTGGAGACCAACCTATTTAAATGAGAGTTTTGCATGCGCTACTGGAGACAATACGCTGTAAAAACTGCTCCGGGATAAACCAGCACTGATGGGAACTGATACTGAATGATCCAGACGCACAGAAATGTAATATTGGAGGAGTGTAGTCACAGAAGGTATTGCATGACTCATTCATTCATTTATTTTTCATTTTAAAAGGGTGTGTGTGTGTGTGTGTGTGTGTGTGTGTGTGTGCGTGTGCACGTGGGGGTGGGGTGGTGGTGTAGTTGGATTGAATGACTGTCACATGCACATAATTTTGTCAAAATATAGCCGAATGTCACTGCGTATTTTTAATCACAATCATGGAAAAGACTCCCGTAAAGTGTGTGTGTGTGTGTGTGTGTGTGTGTGGGGGGGGGGTGCATATGTCCTAATTATTTTTTCTTCCGTCACTCCAAAATGTTCACACAAGGGTGAAAAATGCGTTCTCTGCATCTCCTTTCATCATTTCTTTGTCTCCTAACCACTTCCATGTGTGCGCAATTACGCATCCAAACTGTTTGCTCCTTCTTTTCAGACGTGTTAAATACAGACACAGTTTCTATCAGCAAAATTGCTTTCAGGTTTGATAAATCCCTTTGCATGTGTTAAATTAATATATTTACATTTTCTTCTCCCAGCACACGCACAACTGCGCATAAAAACGCCCAAAATTGCGTATTCATTGTGTCAAATGTACTAACTGGATCAGACGTGCTATTTTGTACCTTTGAAAGACGCAGCCCTTATTGCGCACTGTTAGTAAATCAATTTGTACATTTTTTTGTGTGTGCAATGAGTTTGCACATGTTGTAATACACACAAAGCATTGATAGATCTGGCCCTATATACACTAATGCTGCATTTCCACTACATGGAACCAGCTCGACTCGGCTCAGCTCGACTCAGTATTCCTGGAGACCGTTTCTATTACAGGATACTACTAACTTCACAGTACCTGGACGTCATAGCGATGTGGCACATTATTTCTGTGTCGTCTGCTCAGAGAGTTACTGAAAACTCACTTGTTACGTGTTGTCTCGTCTGAATTTTTACGTCGGCCACCAAAGAATGAATCTCCTCGACCAACCATGGTATAGTTTTGGGCTGTTATCATGTGGACTAATGTACTGCTATATTTACTGTCCACTTCCGCATCTGTTTTTTGTAAAACGGCGGGTCACAGAGGAAACTGTCTGACCAATCAGTGGTCTGCAGTGTTTGCACGTCACGTTTTAGTATCTGGTCCCCAGTCCTGGAACCTCGGCGGAGGTGATACCAAAAAAGTAGTACCGGGTACCAGATTCCGGGTCCTTTTTCGTAATGGAAACGCAAAAAGGCCTAGCCGAGTCGAGTCGAGTCGAGTCGAGTCGAGTCGAGCCGATACCATGCAATGGAAACAGGGCATAAATGTCCTCTAAAATTAACCTTTATTTGCAACATAGTATAGCAAACTATTACATGATCAAAAACAAATTCATTTTTGAGGAAAAAAGAAAAAGTCCCCGTTCTGGGGTCACCAGAAATCTGTGATGCTAAAATGGGGTCACAAGCCAAAAAAGGTTGGGAACCACTGGATTAGTGGCTCTATTGAACATTTTACATCAGTAGATGGTTTTGGTCGTCAGTGGCTGTTTGGGTGTTTATGGGTAAACTCCTGATCTTCAATAGGGCACTCTGTTTCTGATTCACAATTAAATGCTTCTTTCGCTACAAAACACTGACAGAATAGATCGAGCCTAAAAATAGTGCAAAGAAAAAATTCAACAACAGACTCAGAGAGCCACAAGAAAACCTGCACAGCCAGAGAAAGCGTGGTAAATAGCCTTCCAGAGAGTGGGGAGCCAAGTTCAAATACTGCCAAAACTGTGTGACTGGCCAGGAGTAACGGCGTAACTCTGTGCGTCTCATAGGCTCTCATAAAGCATGGAGGGCTTTTACTTTGTCATACAGGAGGACTGGGCTCAAAAGAAAGCAGCATGGCGGCTTCTCAGGGAGGATCGGTGTAATGGCCAGTCCCTGACAGGTCCTGGCAGGTCCTCGTGGCCCTGGCTGAACAACGACAGCTGCCATCTGTGCCAGCAGAATGTGTCCAGAGCCCAGTCTTACTCTGAGGTCAGCTCACTCTGGCCCCTGCTTCACTGAGGTTTCTATTCTTTTTTTTTTAATCTTTTCTTTCTTGCAAGTGTGCATACTTTTACCAAGATAAAATACAAGAAAACCCAAAACAGATTTACTATTAACCTTTCAACATCCACTCTTTTCATGGAACCCTTAACTTAACCCATAAAGACCCAAACATCCAACACAGACCAAAACCATCGACTGATCTAAACTGTTTCATACCTGTTGATCCACTAATCCTATCAATACATGTCAATAATTGGTGTAAAATACAGTTCTTAATTTTTTCATGGTCATCAGATATGACCCATTTGGACATTCAGAGGCTCCGTAGTTACCATGGAAACACCGTCATCTTCTACAACATTGATTCACCTGTAAAGCCCATGTAGTTGGATCGATGACAGTGAATGGACACACTGGGTTTATGTTCAGTTAATGAGAGATTGGACTGAGAAAGTCACTTTTTCTTCAGTTTTTTTATGTTTTTGATATAATGACCCCACAACTTTAATCTGAGATTTTATGAACATCTTCAAGATCAGTTAATTTAATACAGGAAAATAGCTGATTTATACTGATAAAATGCAAAATACAGAAGGCAATATTATAATAAATGGTGATAAATCACCAAGAAAGATTAGATATAGAGAAAATTTTATTTGGAAACTGACACAAAAGTAACGCTGGGCATTTATGGGTTAAGCTAGGGTTTAAAACAGCGGTGTCAAACTCATTTTAGTTTAGGTTAAAAATAAACAAAAAGTAAAATAACATAATAACCTATAAATAATGCCAACTCCAAATGTTTCTGTTATATTTTAGAATGAAAAAAGTAAAATTACATTCTGAAAATGTTTACATGTTCAAACTATCCTTTAAAAATGTGAATAACCTGAACAACCAGAAAATAAGTGCAATTTTAATAATATTCTGCCTCAATTTATCATTTGCACATGTACATTACAACTTACAGATCACAGTGGATTTACAAAACACAAAACACTGAATAACAGGCAGAATATTGATAAAATTGCACTTACTTAAGACATTTTATATTGTTCAGGTTATTCACAATTTTTGTGAAAGAATTATTTAATGTAAAAATGTTCATGTAATTTTCCTTTGTTACACTAAAACAGAGAACAATTTGAAGTTATCATTATTTGTAGGTTATTATGATGGTATTTTACTGGTCTGATCCACTTTAGATCATATTAATCTGGATGTGCAACCTGAACTAAAATGATTGTGACATCCTTGATTGTTAATATCTTCAGTGTAATTTTTGCATTTCACAAATTCAGCCCAGTAGCCAGATTGGACTGTTTTGGCCCGTGGGCTTAATGTTTGACACCTCTGGTTTAAAACAAGAGGAATCTAAGGCCCTCCATATGAGGATGATTTCCGTCGCATCCACAAAAGTTTTGTATCGGATAGGCCTTTCGTCCATACGTGTCACTGAAACAACAACTTTTTGAAACCAGGTCCCAGAGTGGATAAATTTGAAAACGCCAGTTTCACATACAGTATTTGTATGACCAAACTGCAATGTTTCTAAAATGATGATGTCATAGCCCCACTTCTATAACCTTTCAGCCCGGAAGCAAGACACCACTTCACAACATCAACAATGGCGGACTACAGAGTAGTACTGGTGCTTCAACAGCTATTGAGCTTAATGGAAATATTGAATCTAAATCTTCAGCTCCTCTTTCATTACAATGAGCAACAAACAACCATAGCAACAACATTCACTACTACTGCAGAGAGGGGCTACCAGGAGGAAATATTACAGGGTGAGGAAGCAAAATTTACAATGAACATTTAGTTGTTTTTTCTCAGCAGACACTACGTCAATTGTTTTGAAACCAAACATATATTGATGTCATAATCATACCTAACACTATTATCCATACCTTTTCAGAAACTTTTGCCCATATGAGTAATCAGGAAAGCAAACGTCAAAGAGTGTGTGATTTGCTGAATGCACTCGTCACACCAAAGGAGATTTCAAAAATAGTTGGAGTGTCCATAAAGACTGTTTATAATGTAAAGAAGAGAATGACTATGAGCAAAACTATTACGAGAAAGTCTGGAAGATACTATTAAAGAAGAATGGGAGAAGTTGTCACTCGAATATTTGAGGAACACTTGCACAAGTTTCAGGAAGCGTGTGAAGGCAGTTATTGAGAAAGGAGGAGGACACATAGAATAAAAACATTTTCTATTATGTCAATTTTCTTGTGGCAAATAAATTCTCATGACTTTCAATAAACTAATTGGTCATACACTGTCTTTCAATCCCTGCCTCAAAATATTGTAAATTTTGCTTCCCCACCCTGTAGATCAGACCTGGAAGAATCAAGCAAGCTTTATGCACATGCTCCACATCTTCATTTTTTGTGAGAGCATCACAACACCACATACAAACCTGGCATCAGTGCTACATTGTTTTCAGTAGTTTTGTGTGGATCCAGATATTTCCTGAAATGACTCCGTGTTTACAGAGCACTTTTTAAAAATAGGACCAATAGCCCTGTAGCTTACCGGCCAAATTAAAAGCTTTGGGAAATGTATCCAGATGCCACTTATTATCACCCAGTTCTGTGTATTTATTACATTACAGAAATAGCCCATGTTTTGGTCATATTCCAATCAGATCTGTAAAAAATTCAAATTCCAACTTGATATCATTGATACTGATTTATTGGATCAATCCACTTCCTATCTGTTATAATGGGAAAATTTTTCAAAGTCGCACCAAATCCCGAATCAGATCCGGATCGAAATAATTTCAATACCTTGTGCTGACATCATCATACAGAAGCTGTATACCAAGTTTGAAGTCAATCAGAACTGTAGTTTGGGAGAAGAAGACAATTGAAAGTTTTTCCCCATAAGAGCCCATGTTAAATTTTCCGTAAGTTCCCGGATCCAGAAGAAGATCCTGATCAGCATGTGGACATTATGTTTTGGTCATCTCCCCATCAGGGCTGGACTGTAGAAATTTACACTGGATATCATTTATATTTACTGAGTTATTGCATCGATCCACTTCCTATCTCTTATAATGGGGAAATTTTTCAAAGTCGCACCAAATCCAGAATCAGATCCAGATCCAAATAATTTCACTAACTTTTGTTGACATCATCATACAGAAGCTGTATACCAAGTTTGAAGTCAATCAGGACTGTAGTTTCAGAGAAGAACACGATTGAAATTTTTGTAACGGACGACAGACGACAGATGCTGCCACTGGACGCCTGTCGGCCGGTAAACTAGAAAAATGACAAAGAAAAAGATCGGATAGGAAAAGATTCGGTTTTGCGTGGACATGGCCTAAGATCACACCTGTAGTAGGCTTTATTCGAAAGGGAACATATTCTAGTTTCTGGTTCTAACATGTGACTGAAACAACCTAAACCACAATAGTGTGAACACAGCTCAAATATAACCCTAATGTAAATTCTAAGCCCTAACTTGAACTCCAAAATGGGTCACTAGTGACCCTAAGAGGTTGCCAAAGAAGACCATTTACATCTAATGTCCTCACTACAGCAATATTTTAACCTGAAGCATTTTGGGACACACTGACAGTTTCAGTTTGGACAGACTAAGGTTGGACTGCAATGTGAACAGACAAAGGACATGTTCTGGTCTCCTATCTGTTTTACCCACTTTGTATTTATTTTTATAAATAGGTGTGTGTGTGTGTGTGTGTGTGTGTGTGTGTGTGTGTTTCAGTCAAATGCATAATTCTGTCTATGAAATCCTTTTGGTCCTTGTTCAGTGATGCATGAGTCAGTTACTGAAGTAAAACAGTCACATCCATCATCTCCAAATGGATCCTTTATCCTGATAATGTCTGTAAAACTAAGAAATAAGACCATGGATTTGAACAAAAAGGATGTCTTACATTTGTTAAACAACCAAACTATATTTTTTTCATATTTCTTTCAGACCTGTTTAGGTGATCAGTTGGATGTTCCATTCACTTCTACATGGAATGGATCAGTGTTCAACCTTCTTAATTAAACATCTGTCCCTGCTCGTAGATTCTACAGCTGATATATTTGATGGATGAATATAGTGTGTTGAACAGATTTACACCAATAGAATCTCCAAGGTGGACCAGGTGGAAAGCCAGTTCGATGTGGATACTGAATTACAGGTGATTCTGTCCTAGTTGTTTCTGTTACAGCTGTTGTGCACTTAAATTCTGCATATGTTAATACTACTACAGATTACATTCACAGCAGGAAAACTATTCCTCAACTAATTTGCGTTCTGCAGGGGGTCACAAAATCGGCACAGAGTATCATCGGGCCCTCCCTGGAGGATACTGCAGACTCTGAGGGGCTTAACAGGGCAAAGAAGATCCTTCATGACCCCTCCCACCCTGATCTGCCTTGGCGGAGGCCTGTGCTCTCCGAGTGCTTTTCTAGTTGCTATTCTTCTTAAAACCCACCTGTTCTCCTTGGCCTTTTAACACTCTTGTAATGTTGACATTTCACTTCTGTTTTTATATTTTTAGATCTCAACTTATTTTATTTATTTTATTTTATTGTTTTTTAATGCTTTTATTAATTTTTTGTTGTGCTTTTAGTCTTCTGTACAGCACTTTGGCCCACTGTGGTTGTTTTAAAGTGCCTTATAAATAAAGTTGGATTGGATATTTTTAGGGGTGAAACAATTCCTCGAGTTATTCGAGTACCTCAATTACAAAAAATGATCGAGGAATATTCTCTGCCCCGAGGAATCGCTTATTTAATTGTATAGCTCAAAGAACGGCATTTCGCATGAACTATTTAATGTGGCACAGCGCACTTACGTTACTCACGCAAAGGAAGATGACGGAGGACGTGGAAGTGTTTGGTTGAAGCAACGGGAAGATGGAAGAGGCAACATAGACAGGCGAGTGAATACAGCAATGATAACAACAGACAAAAAAAAAAACACTAAAAAAGACAGAAAATGTTGGAAGTGTGGAAGCGTTTCAGACTGAACAGCAGGTAAACACCATGACATGTATCTGTTGTAACACGGCCCTTCCATACCACAACAGCACATCTGCAATGTAGCATCTTCTCATAAGACACCCAGAATGGAGCGGAGGACCCCAGATAAAATAGAGTTAACGTAGCGCAAATCAGTGAGATTAACGTTAATGTACCTTATTAACGTAACGTTAGCCCTGTGGAGGGCTAGGTTTCAGTTAATTATGGCAACTGTCGAATGTGTGGATGGTTTATTACGATAGTGACAAGCACAGATTTAGACAGCGAGCCGTGCACCCATGATTTCCATGGTTAATTTCCCAAAAGCACGGCCAAAATGGTGCATGGGTTGCTCAAAGCTTTCTCTTACCTTGTCATGGCCTGATTTTGGCAAAAGCCAACTACTTCTTGCAAAAATGAAGCGAATCATCAATTAACTGGACGTGTGTGTGTGTGTGTGTGTGTGGGGGGGGTTATAGGTTATGAGACAGACAGATAAGGTGGGGGGGAAAATTGCCTTGATTCTCCTGAATATAGCAGAAATGTGTAAAACTGTTCATGCATGGACTCGTTCCAAGTTCCCATTCAAATGTTCTTGCCTCTTATACGCCACAACGCATTCCTGTTTTGTCTAAATTGTAAATTCTGAAACTTGCAGCTGCCAAAGTTCAGTTGCACAACAAAAAGACAATGTTTATGCCGTTTTTTTTTTAAATTTATTAATGCCTTATATTTTTTAATACTTACAAGAAATACTGAGTTGAAAGTAATTACATTTTATTTATTTTTATTTGTGTTTTATTTATTTTTCTTTTCAATTGCCTCTCTGGAAATGTTTCTAGTCAAGAAAATACATTTTGTTGCATATGCACAATATGAATGTAAGAAAAAAAACTGTTAATTATCAAAAAAAAAAAAAAAGGAAACCAACTGGTCCTTCATTATTAAGTGAAATACCTTATTTCCTCTTGCGTATTTATAATTGCTCTTTAACCAAGCAAAACTAAGTTTTATCCGATTACTCGATTAATCAAAGGAATTTTCGGTAGAATACTCAAATAATAAAATATTCGACAGTAGTAGCCCTAGATATTTTATCTGTTGCACTTTGGTAAGGGCATTCTAAACCAATTTCGTTGGAGTAAAATGACAATAAAGCCTATGGTATTGTATTGTATTGCATTCTATTTCCACAATGTTGCCACCTCCCTCGTGTAGTTTGAGTTTTCTCATTAAAACTTGTAGAACATGGAAATACATGGGTGTTGATGAGGTTTTAGAAAATGTAAAAATGTCACCGTTTATGCATTGAGGAGGAGGTTCAGAATTCAGGCATGTTAGATAACTATATTAGAATAAGTGACACAACAGTGTGACTAATTAATTGACTATCACCTTTTTTTCTTTAGTTTAACTTTGTTTTTTTCTTTAGTGATTATAAAAGTTTGCTCGGTGATGGAGATGACAGGTCATGTAATACAAAAACGCTTTCTGTGTTGTGAAGAAACAGTTCCTAGTGCCAATATTGGCTCCGTTTACAACAAAACAATTGGTAAGGATGGCCCCTAAAATGTTGTCAAACCTGAAGTGTCGTTTGGCTGCCCTCAGCTGTATCAGCAGGGCTTGAATTACACGCAGCTAGGGAAATTATGGAGATTTGGAAGTACATAAGGTTTGATTTCCAGTCACTTTGCCAAGCCTCAACCCTCAGAGAAATGATTGTTTTCCTGAAAAAGACAAAAAAAAAACAAAAAACATAAAAAATGCAAACTAAAAACATAATAGATCAAGTCCTAAAACCTAAAATGAATCGAGGGGTATTTTCTCTTCTTTTGTTTTCAAAGTTGTTTTGTTTTTGTTTTTAGTTGACATTAAGGTAAAAGATTGAGTCAATTCTTCGCTACCTTGAAAATATGTCTATGAATAAAAACAACATACATAGCATGCTATAAAATACAGCTCCAATATTTCCCCAGTCGGCTCCTGATAGTTAAGGTTATGGTTTTAAGTTCAGCTCATGCTTTTCATATCTGATATATTTTGGCAGACACAAACAAACCAGTGAGCCAAGGATGTGTTAACAGACTGTTCAATCATCATTAAACAGATTGTGAAATGATAGGCACAAGTCTGGGCCTGCCCTATATGTTCAATGTGTAACAAGAGCTGCCTTATTGTTCTGCTGCTGGCTCACACCTCACTTACTATGTATTAGTTTAATCACCTGCCAGTCAGGAAGAAAACATCTCTCACCGCCACATCACAGTTGTATAATGTGAGTGGTGCGTATTTTTTATGCAAGAACTGGCAGAAGTATTCACATTCAGATATTGTGTTTATGATGTTCATGATAAAAAATGAATGCATGCTTGACTTGACTGAAGAAGTGCTGTACGTTAAATGTATAATGAGTATTTTTGTTGACTTGTTAACGCACACCTTGCATGGTATGTGCTATAAATATTGTACAATAAATGAACATGGCACTTGGCTTTTTCCTTTTGGCCCCGTATGCTATTGAATGATTATATAGTGAGACAGACACATCCGACAACAGACCCATGGCAACAGAGCTACTTTCAACTAGTAAGTGGGTATTTTGGTACAAAAGGTCGACAGCAGGTATGCCTTCCGTTAATAATTGACTGGTTGAAAGCAGTGACATGCTTGCATAGTCAGTGGTTTTTCTATTAGCATTCTAAACCTTAAGGATTTTGCCAGAGCAAGTGAAGACAAAAACATAAGAAAAGAATGTCATCTGCATTCAAAGCTGAAGTAATGATTTCCAAACAATTATAATAAATCAGCTAAAATTTGCTTAGAGGTCTTATTTCTGTCTTTGTTCATAAGAAATCAATAGAAGTGAATCCCCAAAGGAACTTTGTGTTGGTAAATGCAAGTTATGCAAATTTACAGCATTTCACTTCTGTTGCAACATGTTGATGGTCATATGAACTATGTTTTCAGCTCAAAAATGTCCGATTTCATCACAATTAATGCTATATTTTCATGTCACAAATGGCCAAGTTATATTTGAATTGAATTTACCTGAAAAACAAATATTCTATTCTTTAAGATTCCCCATTTTTTCTTACAAAATTATATACTACATATCACATGTTTTATTTTTACAGGCTGCAGTATGGAGTATGGTGCTGATCCATCCTGCTTATGTTACACCAGTACATACATTAAGAATGTCACATGTCACTTTTTAAATCAACAGTTTTCTAATAATAAGCATTTTTATTAAGAAATAACAATTCTATATTGTTATTTCCTCTTTAGTATGATGATAAACTATACAATAAATAATTCTGATCCTAGTTTTTGCACAGGGATCATTTGTGGAAACGGTGACATGGCTGCTGAGCATCAGTATGATGGGATCTGTAACAACCATGTCACATCCGTCCACTGCCACATTTTGTGTTTTTGTGTCAGCTGTTATTGTTTTAGATCCACAATACTAACATTTATGAATAAGAGGATATTTAGCAATAGTAAGTATTTAAGTTTATTACTAATAAAGTACTGGTACTGACCAGATCATCATAGGTAATGTCATGTCCGTCCACCAGCAAAAGTTTTCACATACACGTGCTATTCAAAATCCAATATTTCTGAAAATATAGCTTCCACTGTCAAATAATATCAGTAGTCTGTGCAGAAATGTATTAGCATTATTTCAACACAGTGCTATGCATTTCTTTTTTTTTTTGACAAAATTGGCCACGCATTTGACCCCCTAAGTAAATTTTAGCCGAAATAAATAAATAAATAAAAACTTTCTTGCAAGGTATCTGAGCTAGTGGATCAATAATGAGGACTAGGGATGCACAATAACTATCGGCACTGATAACTAGAAGCACTCGGAGAGCGCAGACCTCCGCCAAGGCTGATCAGTGGCCCCCCCCCGTGGGCCCCCCCACCCCTGATCACCACCAAAATTTAATCATTTCTTCCTTATCCCATTTCCAACAAACCCTGAAAATTTCATCCAAATCTGTCCATAACTTTTTGAGTTATGTTGCACACTAACGGACAGACAAACAAACAAACAGACAAACAAACAAACAAACTAGAAGCACTCGGGCTACAGCAACCAAAAAGGGCTTATATGAATACCTCCCCAAAAATTAACAATACGCAAGAAAAACTAGAAGCACTCGGAGAGCGCAGACCTCCACCAAGGCTGATCAGTGGCCCCCCCCCGTGGGCCCCCCCACCCCTGATCACCACCAAAATTTAATCATTTCTTTCTTATCCTATTTCCAACAAACCCTGAAAATTTCATCCAAATCTGTCCATAACTTTTTGAGTTATGTTGCACACTAACGGACAGACAAACAAACAAACAGACAAACAAACAAACAAACAAACCCTGGCAAAAACATAACCTCCTTGGCGGAGGTAATTATCAGCCCGATATTGAAAAGAATGACATCATTCAGATAATTCTGATGATTAAAGTTTTCACCGATAAATACAGCCCATAATAATTGATTTAATTTGCTTAGATTTGGTGCATTTCACCTGTACACAGTGCACGTTGTTGCCGTGGCAACCGCCAGAAAAAACGAGAAAAAGAAGAAGAAGAGGTGTGGATCAGTCCATTGTTTGTAGGTAAAAGGGTTTTCAGTTCCTTACTCTGTGCTACGGCTGTAAGACCAAGAGGAAGATTGAGAGCGGTTGTTTTGTCTGTTTTGTTCCGACAGCAGCAGAAGAAGAGGGACATTTGAAAACGCTGAACGTCAAAAAAGCAGAAGGTAGCTTAATGCCCCAGAACAGTGATCAATCAGCACCAAAGGACATCTGTAGCCACACCCACTTTCACCTCTGCTAAAATCACAACCCCAACCCCAGTTTAATGGATGTTGTCCACATTCAGCCTTGTCCTCTCCACAGGGCAGTGGTTCCAACCTTTTTTTGGCTCGTGACCCCATTTTAGCATCACAAATGTCTGGCGACCCCAGACATTCAATGTCTTCATGTTTCTGGTAAAATGAATTTGTTTTTGATCGTGTAATAGTTTGCTATACTATGTTGCAAATAAGCATTAATTTTAGACGATGTTTAGGCTTTATAATGTATATTGTTTTGGATGTAGGCAGTTAAGCCAGGTGTAGATTACTGCAAAGTGAGAATTTGATTTTCCTTGGTCAGGATATGTACAGTCAGTCCAGCTTCTATTTACAAGGCTGTAAATTAATACTGAACAAACAATAACTCAAACTATGAATTATGAAAGAGCTGCAGCATCTTAAACTGACCACAATGAACATTTGAAAGATAAACAGTACCACAGAGCTTCAGTTTGAGCTTCAGAGTTTGTCATGTCTTTTATGTGTTGTGCTATGTGATGTCTGTCCCTTTTAATTTTTAATTTTAACTTTTTTAAATGTGATTTTATCTTGTTTGATGACTAATTTATATTCTCATACATGATGTTGTTTGATCTCATTTATTCATTTTTGCATTGATTTAACAGCATCATGTTACGTTATCCCTGCCCTCTTTCCTCCGATTCACTTAATTTATTCTAAGTACCATATTTTTTGCATTTGTTGTACACATCTTTCTTATTGTGTTGCTTCTGTTTTAGTCTTTTTACTTGCTTCTTGTATCCTGCTGTTGTGCCCTCTGCCCAAGCACTTTGTAAACTTTGTTTTTAAAGGTGCTATACAAATAAAGCTATTATTATTATTATTATTATTATTATTATTATTATTATTATTATTATTATTGTCTTTCTCAACTCACCATATATTTTTTTATTAGGAAGTTTTTATTTTTTTAGTTTTATCAATTACAGGAAATTTCAGGTGACCTCATTTGAATTCCAGGTGACCCCACGTGGGGTTGCAACCCCAAGGTTGAAAAATCTGCCATAGGGACACATTATAGAGAAAAAGCTGAACGAAGCTGAATGTGTGAAAACAGCAGTCGATCATCACCAAATTCTGTCTGTAGACATAAATAATAGGAACTGAAAACCCTTGGTCTACTGTCCATTTGAAGCTGACATAGGCTTCAGGTTCTGTAGAAGCCCTTATTGGACTATTAACGGAGTTTAACACTGACTGGAGATAAGAATAAAAGAATTGGAAGAATGGGAACTATTGTTGTTTGGTATCTGTATTGGTTACAAGAAGCGGGAAGTTATCGGTTATCAGTATCGGTTGTAAAAAACAATCATTGTGCATCCCTAATGAGGACTATGAAGAGATGCCAACGCTTTGGCCACAGACGCAGACCTGCAGAGAGCCAGACTATGGGCCATCACCTTCCCAGAACCATGGCCAAGTTTGTCAGACGATGGCCTGGCAAACCCCCTGCTGTTGACAGAGCCAGTAGCTACTAGAGAGGCATGGTGCCATGCCAGATCTAAAGTGCTCTGCGTCCTTTGTGCTGATTTAATAACTACATAATTGAGTTAACTCCCATGTCAGTTATCACAGAGCTCGGCTAATTACCCCATGGCTAAAGCTAAGAAAAGAGAGGCCATAATTCTGATCTAAACCTTGGCTATAAATACAGAGAACATCAAGGCGTTTTTTTTTTTCTGTAGCTCTGGGCTTGGAAGCCTTTAAGCAGATACTGTGAATCTGAATGGAACACTGAGAACTGAACTCACTGAGCCCCTGACATCCAACTGCTTTGACTGCATTCAGCCAGACTTTTCACAGCGAGTACAAACAATCACCTGGTTGAGCATAGCTGGAGAGTCTGCATTGTATAAGCAATAGAAGATGTCGGTTATAGCTTTTGATGCTGTTTGTGAAACTAAAGGATAGGTTTTAGTGAAAGTAAAGAGTGGTGATTTGCTTTGGATACCGTGCACTTGTTGGGTTTCTCTCCTGAATGGACCCTCATGTGGATAAGGAGCTTGTATCGGGCGTTAAAGGGCTTAAAGTTGCGTGGACATCCCACCCAGTAGCATGTGAAGTCCTCAGCCTTTCTCTGGTCCACATGGAGTTTTTCTATGTGCTTGACCAGCTCCTCTTTTTGATCGTAGACCGCACTGCAGTCCAACCATCGACAGCTATGGGCTCCATAGTCCTCCAGCTCTCCTTCTTCCTCCTCCAGCATGGGGACCTGGGGGAAAAAGCTCATTCCATGCCTCGGAGGAACCGTGGGAGCCTGTGTAAAGGGGTCCTGAGAAGGGGGGTTTATTCTGCAGTGGCCCCTCTGAAGGTGGATGTGCTGATGGGAGTGGTATGGTGGAGGAGGCCCTTGTGGAGTAGCGTCTGCTGGCTCTACATGTCGAGGTGGCTGCAGGATACTGGTGGTTTGGCTGCTGTTTTCTGCATCCACAGGTGTCCCTCCTTCCTCTGGGAGGCACTGCCGCTCCACCACCATGTTCGCCATTCGGCTCTCCAGACCCCCGCTGTGTTCAAGCCTCTGCATATGTCCACACTCAGAGTGTAGAGCAACAGCCTGTGATGAGCCTGGAACACTGTGGGCTTGTGTTTGGGGGATACCTTGGCCTCTCACCCCCAGAAAGTGACCATAACCTTCAGACAGAACAGGTGAGAGAGTGGGGTGCGATGCTGGAGAGCTGCGGGAACCATTAATATACGCCACAAGTGAGGTAGGTGAGGTGCGTATGATGAAGTTGAAGTCAGTGCCCATGACGTCTGACAGCGGCGACATGGAGAGAGCTCGTTTCTTTGATCGAGACTGTCGGGGGCTTCCGGCATCACCTGTGAAGAGGTATGACGGCAGGGAGGCAGAGGTGCTTGTTCCACCTGATACGGTGGTGGCTGTGTCGGGGGAATGTCCGGTCTGCTCACTGCCCTCAGCGGCCTGGGCGGAGTACAGAGGAAGACCCAGCGGGGGAAGGACACGGTAACCATATGGCCAATCATGTCTGCCGCTAAACACCGACTGAGTCTCAAACAGACTGAGGGTAGTGGATGCCAAGGATTCTCTGGATAATAAAGACCTGAAACAGATTGTTGATATCTGCTTAAGTAATGCACTTAAGTTTTACTGAGCTCATTACAATGTGGTGTTATTGATGTTGCCCACCTGGCATCGGTGTGAGGAATTTGCACACTTGGGGGATGTGAAGGGGGAGGTGGCGCTGCAGTATGTGGCTGGCCGGTACACACAGTCAGGGGATGGCGGGTCACTGTCAGGTTAGCACCAGCTGGGTGGTGGCCAGACACCTCCATGGTCCGCACAGACACAGAGGGATCTACTCAACAAAAAACAGTAAACATTACCACAGTGTATTACTACAAATAATGACACCACACGGTGTATAATTCTGCCCCTAAGTGTCATAATAACTAAAGATATAGTAGCAAAAGATGATTTAAAAGAGTGTTGATTTATGGAATACTGTTATTTTACTTTATTGATTGAATGTTTTTCAATTAGTTTTAATAATTGCATTGATTTTAGCCATTTACACTTTTAATTAGAATTTTAAGTGTTGCTAAATTTTAGATTGTTTTTACTTTTGTTACGTGTAGGAACGTAACAATTACCGGTATAACGATAAACCGCGGTAAAATTCCCAACGGTTAGTATTACCATTTAAATTCTAATTATCATGATAACTGTGTTTGATTGCTGCACTTTTAGGGGAAAAAACCCTATGTAAAGATCTGCTTTTATGTCAAATATTTGACTATAGTTTTAATTTATTACAATTTTGATTTTATATACCTAATATTTGGAACCAATTTTCACTTTTAAAGTCTTTGAAAAGGTTCATTAAGCATCTTTGTGTTATTTATGCAATAAAGTATATAAATTTTTCAAATCAGATTTTATATTTTTTTGTGTTTTCTGGCCTTTTATGTTGATATAGTAGGTTAAAGCGAAAAAAATAATAGACAGATGATATAGATGAAGTTGTGCTGAAAAAAAAGACACCAAACATGGGTATAATCATTTGTTTATATAGTATTTAAAGGCAAAATCCAAAGGACTGAAAAACGGACAAATATACGGAAGCCTATTCATTCATACAAAAAAATAAATTCGGCTCTGTTTTTCTGAATTAACAAGATAATTATCTTGTAAAAACAGAGCCGAATTTTTATTTTTTCACAAAACAGTTTCTTGTTAATTCGGAGGAACAGAGCTGAATTTTATTTTTTGTGTGAATGCAACACACTTCCGTAAAAATAGGCTCAGACCCCTAAAGGGTTAATATTTGAATGTTTCTGCCAACAGAAGGTACATTGTGCCTATTATTTTATTTATTTATTTGTTTATTTATTTATTTATTTTAAATACAATGTGGTTAAATTATTTCAGTGTGTGTATAAGTACTTTTTGAACATTTTGAGCACAATTTCAACAATACCGCGATAATAATAATAATAATAACTGTGATAATTTTGGTCACAATAACCGTGACATGAAATTTTCATATTGTTAAATCCCTAGTTACATGACATATGTATGCTAATATGAAAGGTTATTATTATTATTATTATCATTATTATCAGAACCAACCAAAGAGAAGCAGCATTCAGTTGTTCTACTCCTCAGCTGTGGAATAAACATCCTGAATACTTGAGGTCGGCTCAAACTGCCAGCTCATTTAAATCAGGCCTGAAAACATTATTGTTTACTGCAGCTTTCCTTTAAACTCTTAAATAATGTCTTTTAAATGAACTTTAAAATCACATTTTATTGCTGATGATTTTAATGTCTATTTTAATTTTAATATTAATGTTTTTAATATAATTTATGTCTTTTATTTTAACTCTCTCTCATCTTAAATGCATTTTTATGCCTCTCCTGTGATGGTTTTATGTAAAGCACTTTGAATTGTCCTGTACATGAAATGTGCTACACAAATAAATTTGCCTTGCCTATTATCATATTGATATTTATATAAAATAATAATTGCTATTATTTATATAGAGATCATAAGGAATAGAGATTGGGGGTAGGAATATATACGTTTTTACTTCTTTCTAATCCTTTTCGAGCATGTATAATTTTATTTATTTGTATTTTTTTTTCTCTTTTCTCTTTTGTTTACTTATCAACCTTTTCTGTACCATTACTGATACTTTGTTGGTTAGTTTTGTTTTGATTTCACTGTCTACATGTTCAAAATAAAGATTTTAAATCAAATCAAAGGTGAACAGTGGTGAGTAGGTAAGTAAAGCGTAAGCAAGCTTCCCCCGGTGAAATCTACAGTACAATTCAGGCAGAAATAATGTTTATAGATTCAGAATTGTATTACAATTTTTATCTCATATTTAGAGTATATCTATATGACATAATTTCATTTTGATTAAGAAGCCACAAGTAAGTACAACCACCCATAACTTTGGATAAAACATTTCTCTGAATTTAAACAGTTGGAAACAAGTATAGAAATCAACAAAATACAAAATATAGGTGTGGCCATTTTTAGATCTTTTAGTAGAGAAATGTCACATACTAAAAAAGGATTAAAACAGCAACTTGAATTCACACGTAACACAGTTTGTTCCAGCTAAGTGTTATACAACAGATTGTGGAATTTCCCTCATCAACCTGTCCAGGCCACACACACTTTCTGCTCTGTTAATCACTAATGAGGTTTCACCCCCCTCAACTTTTCTTCTGTAGAAAATTCAGGGGAAAGCTTTTTGCTCGCTTAATTATCATAAAATAAGAGAACAAAAAGCACGAAAAGAAAACAGAAGTTGGACAGGTTTATAGAGAATAAATGAAGTATGAGTATGCACATGAATAGTACATTTTGTGGTTTTGATCAAGTGTGTTCGACATCCAAGAAGTTACATTTCAGCGAAGAAGTTGGAGAAAGTTTCCATCAAAATATGCATTTGAATCTTGCTAATACACTACAGATTATTTTCAGATGGGTGTTTCTTTGAAACTGGTCCCAAAAACAGGACAGAGGGGCTAAAAATTCAAACCAGATGTAGACTAATGTTATAAAGCCAGTTTGGAAGCACTTTGGGCCTATTTTAAAAATGAATACTTACCGAGATAAACTATTACTAACTAACAATTTTTCAGATAAAACACTTTTTTATTTATATATTATTTTTATACAACAATCTGCACGTAACACGGTAAAAAGGACATAAAAATTACGCACTACTTTTTAAAAAAAAAAAAGTTTATTCTCTCACAGGTACATTTTGGGAATTGAACTAATTATACAAGGCAGAGTGTTTCACAAAAATGACCGCTGTTGCAAAATCATTCACGATTTATTTGTGCTTAACTGGGCAGGTTCTGCATGTAACACCAGTGGACACAATGGGTTCCACACCAAACCTGGAATGAGACTGAGATTGATGAAAAACCCACGTGTGGATTAGAAAAACCATTAGGATCGACACATTTAACACAGTGTCTTTATTTATAGTCTATAGAAGACCATTTACACACGTTTTCACATCTAATGCACTGAAACCTAGGGAGATTTAATGTCCATATTTGGGTCCTATTTTTGGACCCAATATTTGATTAAAAATTCATTAATTATGGGATGGCTCAGAGCAAGAGGATACTTTTTTTTGTATTCATCTGAGGTCATCATTAGGTCCATCCTTGGGGAAATATGTCTACATTTACCTTTTATTATTGGGTCTAAAAAGCTGAAAAAGTGACAGATACCAAAATAAACCCAGTTTCATAGAAGCACCCATATGTATCTTGGAATGTGATGTATATTCCATGCAGTTACTTTTGTTTTACCTTTGAAACTGTTGCTAAATGAGGACAGTTTTGTCTTTGCAGGTGTTGCCATCGGAGGATGACGAGCCCCTTCATCTTGCAGTGTTGTTGTACCTGGAATGCTAAGATACTTCCCGTTCGTTAACACCTTCCTGCGGAGGCTCAGGGCTGGGAGAACCACATGGCTTCCGCTTTGCTTCCCAGCGGAGGGCATAGTCCGTCTTTTGACTTCCTCCATACTTGTTGACGAGGAACTAAGGGTCGACTTTTGGGGGGAGGACATGGGTATCCTGATGGGCTGAGACTGGTGTCCTCGGATCATGCTCAGGGATGGAGACGCACTGCAGGGAGACACCAGGAGCTGGCATCCCTTCCCACTCATGTTTGAAGCTCTGTGTTCAAGAGGTAGCCATGTGTTTGCAAGTCGATCTTTACACAGGATGTTGTAATCCAGCGCTCATACCTAGGATAGTGTGAAACAACACAATGTAAAACACGGATTCCCTAAATAAAGTTTACTCAGATCTAGGGATGTAACGATATGAAAATTTCATACCCAATTATTGTGACCAAAATTATCACGGTTATCATTATTATCACGGTATTGTATAAATTGTGCCCAAAATGTTCAAAAAGTACTTATACACACACACTGAAATAATTTAACCAAGTTGGATTTAAAAATAAATAAATAAACAAATAAAATAATTGGCACAATGTACCTTCTGTTGCAGAAACATTCAAATATTAACCCTTAGTGGTCTGAGCCTATTTTGTCCCTTTTTCAGTCCTTCTGATTTTGCCTTTATATACTATATAAACAAATGTTTACTGTACCCATGTTTGGGATCTGTTTTTTCAGCACAACTTCATCTATATCATCTGTCTATTATTTTTTTCTCTTTAACCTACTATAAAAACAAAAAAGGACAGAAAACACAAAAAAATATAAAATCCAATTTGAAAAATGTATATAATTTATTTCATAAATGACACAGATGCTTAAGATAAGATACGATAAGATAAAATAAGATAAGATATTCCTTTATTGATCCCACAATGGGGAAATTCACAGTGTTGTCAGCAGCATAAAAACATACACATAAGGAACCTTTTCAAAGACTTCAAAAGTGAAAATTGGTTCCAAATATTAGGTATAGAAAATTAAAATTGTAATAAATTAAAACTCAAATATTTGACATAAAAGCAGATCTTTACATAGACCTTTTTCCCTTAAAAGTGCGGTAATCAAACACAGTTATCATGAGAATTAGAATTTAAACGGTAATACTAACCGTCTGCAATTTTACTGCGGTTTATCGTTATACCAGTAATCGTTACATCCCTACTCAGACCCATAGGTGTAAGTTTCCTGTAGATTATCTGTGTCTGGATTCCTCCCACAAGAACTTTGGAGTGTCAAACACTTCCCTGTATTCTGGTGACTTTTTATGCAACAGTGTATGCCTTTTCTGCATCATGCAAAAGTAAAGGAAAGCACACATTTCAGACACAGGACAATCAAAATAAAACAGAGCAATACATTTGGAATCCGTGTATCATTCATTTTTTTCACATTCAATTGAGAATCCACAATCGGAAAATGAAAAAATTACTTATTTCATTATTCATATACAAATCAAAAATCAAAAAAAGAGTTGTTTTTCATTATTTGGATTGTACACATAAATTAAAAATTGGAAATTTGCAAATGGACCAAATGTGGGATTTCATGTTGACATTTTTGGTGTCCGATTTGGTATAACCCTTGTCAGTGTGTCTTTTGGTAATTGGATTTTCTTTTTGGAAACAAAAGAAAAACTAGTGGTTAATTGATTTTAATTTTAAAATTGAATTTCAAGGCATTTTCTGAGACCGGATGTTGTCATTTTCAAAGAATGCTAATGCCAAGGTCACAAATGGTCTTACGAACGTTGGGTTTGTATGAAACTTCCAGTGCAATTGAAATCTGGACATCGTAGACATGCTCCCTCCATGAATGTCTGCAAACTCCAGAATTCGTAAGAACTGGAAATGACACAGAAAAAAAGCAGCCGTTTTTGGTCCGTTTTTCAATTTCTGTCAGGTAGAAACATTCTTTTTTGTTATTAGAGAAAACAAAAATCACTGAAAAAGAAAAACGCTTTGAAATTCAATTTTAATTTGTCTATTTTAAAACAAAAATCAATTAACCAGTAGTTTTTCTTTTATTTCCGAAAAGAAAATCCAGTTACCAAAAAATACACTGACCAACCCAGAAGTTACTGACTTCTGGGTGTGTTGATCTGGACAGTCGAGGGTTTGCTACTATTCTGTCTAATGCATTCTGCGATAATGGAGAATTTCATGTTATTCAGAGGCAGCAAATGCGTTACTCTGAAGGAAGACGACATGACAACTGAAAAAATGGTCAGGATCTTCCAGGTTTTGTTGTTTTGTCTAATACAGCGGGTCCATGGTAGACAATCTAAGGAGAAGACACTTCACATAACACACAAAGAAGTCAGTAACTTCCAGGTCAAACCAAATTAGATATCAAAAATGTCAACATGAAACTCGACATTTGGTTCATTTGCTTATTTCCAATTTTTAATTTGTGCATCCAATCGAGAGAATGAAAAACAACTTGTTTTTTAATTTTTGATTTGTACGTGAATAATGAAATAACACATTTTTTTGTTTTCCGATTGTGGATTCTCAATTGAACATGAAAAGAACAAATGATACATGGATTCATTTGTCTCATTTAATAATACTGCACACACATATAGACCCCATTCCCTCCTCTGTCTGACTGATTTTTCCCTGTTCTAGTTCAAAAATGTAAACAAAAACATCACATAGGTTTGTGTGTGCTGAGTGTATCCTCTGGTAATTGGATTTTCTTTTCAGAAACAAAAGAAAAACTAGTGGTTAATTGATTTTTGTTTTAAAATACAAGAATTAAAATTGAATTTCAAGGCGTTTTTCTTTGTCAGTGTCAAAATAGATAAACCAAATTTAAAAAACGGATTGATTTTAGTTTTCGCTTCCTAATAACAAAAAAAGAAAGTTGCTACCTGACAAATGGAAAAATTGACCAAAAACGCCTGTTTTTTTTTTTTTTTTTTCATTTTCTGAGACCAGATGTTGACATTTTTAAGGAAAAAGCACTAATGCCATCGAGGTCACAAAGATTATTACGAACAGTGGGTTTGTACGAATCTTCCAGTTTCGTACAAAATCTGGAATTCACAGAAATTCGTGGAGGGAGCATGTCTACGATGTCCAGATTTCGTACAAATCCATCATTTGTAAGAATCTTTGTGACCTCGACATAAGCGCTCTTTCCTTGAAAATAACATCCAGAAAATGAAAAAAAAAAAAAAAAAAAAAGCCGTTTTGAGTCAGTTTTTCCATTTGTCAGGTAGTAACTTTCTTTTTTGTTATTCGGAAGAGAAAACTAAAATCAATCTGTTTTTTAAATTTGGTTTGTCTGTTTTGACACTGAAAAAGAAAAATGCCTTGAAATTCAGTTTTAATTCTTGCATATCAAAACAAAAGTCAATTATTATTATTTATATATTCTAAAATACATGTTCCTTCCATCCTACATGTGTTTTTCTTGTAGTTCTTGGATTTTTTTTGCCACTTACGAGCAAGGAACCAAATATGGTAACTTCATTGACCTTGATTTTTTACATGACAATAAAAAATGTTGAAAAATTTCACAAAACAAAGTCTTGTTACATCCTCCAATAACACACTAAGGTTGAAAATTTGAATTTCAGAGTATTTCTATGAGTGAACTATAAAGGGTTAAATGTCTGTTGTAGGGATAATTATGACTGCTGTCGAAGCCTTTCTGATTATTTTATTGCAAGGGTGAATCCCCCATGAAATGTTCAGACTAGCACATCATCAAAAGGAATTTTAATCCAAAGATTCACAGCGTGAACCATAAAAAAAGCACGAACTCCATACAGTTCAGTGTTTGCAGTATTTTAGACTGAACTTGAAGGAGAATATTTCAGGAATAATATATAAGAAATGAACACTTTATATTAAGGTAGGCATATTAATCATTAACTAGTTGTTTATCAGCACAAATATCCATCCATCTAGATGTACAGACGGACTGACAAATGGACAATCATATAAAGCACTTTTTAATGCCTTATTCTGCATGACCGTATTACTCCTTAATCTTTTCATGCATGAATTATGAAAAAAGTATCTAGATTTTTTTTTTTTTTTGGATTGATTTTATTACTCAAAATTAGGCTAAAGTTGAAATGCATTTTAAATTATTTTTTGGTTTTATTAAGAAGATATTTAACCTCCTGAGACTCAGGAAAGCACAAGTTTGGGCTTTTTTTTTAACCCTTTCATGCACAGTGGTCACTACAGTGGACAGTTATTCTACAGCTGTTCTCTTGTATATTTATGGGTTTTGTTGTTTAGTTCCATATCAGCCGACACAGTGGACGCTTATGCATCATCCCATAATACACTGTAATTCATACCATTACTGTAACTTTGCTGTTCTTGATAAACCTGATCTGCAGTAACGTGTTAAATCAATTGGTAATTGGTATTCGACTGTAATTAACAGTTTTCTTAATCAAAAAGGGTTATTTTTTTTGGCATATTGTCTGCATGAAGTTACTAATAACTAGTATTAGAGTATGTTAAAATGTGAGAAAACATCAGAGTAGCTGCACGAAAAATGTTTTTATTTCATAGTTTTCACACAGATCACTTTCTGATGATGGGTTTTAAATACATGGTTTTTTTTGCATCAGAAATTAAACACATGGTGTCCGGCTGAGTGGACATTTTTGTAACTCCATGAAAAGTAAGTTGATAAAAAGCATTTCAATCGCGTTTTTTTTATTTTTTATTTTTTATGCCTAAACAGGAATAAAAACACTCAGGAAAAAAACTCAACTAAGGTTCTCATAATTCATACATGAAAGGGTTAATTAAATAATTGGCTAGCATCATGATGCAACAGTTTTTTCAGATGCATTTTTTTTTTTTTTTTTATGGAATGTCCTTTATGGTGGACAGTTTTATTTACTTATCTTTTTTTGTATAAAGCTGTGAAACTCTTGTCCCCAAACATGGACAGTAAACCCATGTGTGGGTCTGAGGAGGTTAACTTTACCAGATCACAGATCAGTCCACATTCAAAAACTCAGATGATCCTTTTTCATTGTATTGTTTAGGGTCTATGGAGACTGCCCCCATGTGGTTTGGAGAATATTGCCTTTAGAACCCTTTGGAAACTCACCATCCCAATAGGGGTGTGTATTGGCAAGAATGTGGCGATACAATACAAATCACAATACTAGGATCACGATACGATATATCACGATATATCATGATGCTGTTAAAAAGGCAATTTTTTGCTTGTTTCTTTTAAAAAAAATGATTATTTCCTGGAAGAATTGAATTACACCAGAAATATGCACAAACACTAAACACATTTTTATTTGATCCCAACAGGATCTAGTGTTTTATCACAAAATGTTCCTGTGTTCAAACTTAAATTATGTTTCACAGACATTACAGTTTCAGATCCTGTTCAAATGTTCATATTCTATTAGTTCAGAACTAACATCAGAACATTATTTTAGTTCAATCCCAACAAAGGAACTACATCTGCCTCTCAGACAGTAAAAAGCGCTTTTTGGATGCTTCAAATAACCATTATTTAATAAAACAATGTTAAATAATAATAAATAAGATATACAAAATAAAGAAAACCAAAACACAAAAATGAACCTCCACCATATCTGCATTTGAATAAATACCTAAAAATATCAATACAGTACTTTTTAATATTGATACAATATTGGGAAATGAAATATTGCGATATATTGCAGAACCGATATTTTCTAACACCCCTACATCCCCAAAGCCTGCACTGTCTTTGGTCGCAGCACCTTCTGATTTGCTGCAGCTAATGACTGGAACACTCTACAAAACACCCTCAAACTCACTGTCCTCACATCTGTCACTATTTTCAAGCAAAACCTGCAACAAATTTTAGTTAACTGTTGCACCTGTTGAGTATTTGTCGCTCACATGTCTCACTGTTATTGTTGTAATGTACTTATTTAATAAGCATTTGTTTCTGTATATTGTATAACCTTATTTTTACTTCTAGCCCCCCACCCCCTGCCCCTCACGGAGCCATTACTCTTGGATCAGGCTGCATATCGATGGCCAGAATACAAAACCTCCTATCTGAAAAAAACCCTTTTTTCAGGAAACAAAAAAAAACACTTTAGTTTTATTATAGTATGGTCTTTGTTAAATATATACAAGCATATTCTACTCTTCTCAGACTCTCTTTCTATATTATGTGTTAACAATATCATCCTTGTTCTCACCATTTAACCCTTTCATGCATAGTGGTCACTACAGTGGACAGCTGTTAAAAGATGTTCTCTTGTATATTCATGGATTTTGTGGTTTTAGTTTTATATACAATGGACACTTATGCATCATCCTATACGCTGCATTTCATACCATTACTGGAACTTTGCTGTTCTAGATAAACCTAATCTGCAGTAGCATGTTTGAGTGTAAAAATAAAAATGCTAATTGTTATTAGACTGTAATTAACAGGATTTTTTTTGTTGCTTTTTTTAACCTTTTTTTTTTTTTTTTTTTTTGCATATTATCTCCATGAAATGAGTAATAACTAGTATTAGAGTATGATAAAATGTGAGAAAACATCAGATTAGCTGCATTAAACATGTTTTTATTTCATAGTTTTCACACCGTATATCAGTAAATACATGTAGTAAATACACGTTTCGTTGTTGCTAAAATTAAACACATGGTGTCCAGCTGAGTGGACGTTTTTGTAACTCCATGAAAAATAGGTTCATAAAAAAATTCAATCTCATTGATTTTTTGTTTTTCATGCCCAAAGAGGAACAAAAATCACTTGGGAAAAACATCTTGATTAAGGTTCTCATAATTCATGCATGAAAGGGTTAATGTGAAAACTCAAAATCTAAAAATTTGCAGATAGGAGGTTTTGTTTTTTGGCCATCGATTTGTAAATAACAATCTGTTCTTAATTGCTTGCCTGGGTAAATAAAGGTCAAATTAAAAAAAAATAAATACATGTGAGCTTCAACTATGTGTCCATAAATGTGGACGTCATGCATGAAAGGGTTAAAACAAGGAAGACATTGCACTTGAATTATAAAACTGCAAGTGTTTATAACCTCCACATATGTCTAATTATATGATTTCCTTGTTCTGAAATGAGTTCCTGCTCTTTCTGAAGTGTTTTCTGTTTCTGTTATTAACCCTTTCATGCACAGTGGTCACTCCAGCGGACAGTTATTCTACAGCTGTTCTCTTGTATATTCATGGATTTTGTTGTTTTACTTGCATCTCAACCAACACAGTGGATACTTATGCACCATCCCATAATACACTGTAATTCATACCGTGACTGTAACATTCCTGTTCTTGATAAACCTGATCTCCAGCAACATATTTGAGTGTAAATCAATTGCTAATTGTTATTTGACTGTAATTAACAGGGTTTTTTTTAAGTTGTTGTGTTTTGTTGTTTTTTGCATATTATTTGAGTGAGTAATAACTACTATTATAGTATGTTAAAATGTGAGAAAACATCAGATTAGCAACATTAAAAAAACATTTATTTCACATAGTATGACAGTCAACGCATGTTTTTTTTTTGCTTCTAAAATTAAACACATGGTGTCGAGCTGAGTGGCCATTTTTGTAACTCCATGAAAAATAGATTCATAAAAAAACAAAAATTTCAATCACATTATTTTTTTCATGCTTAAAGAAGAATAAAAACACTCAGGAAAAAATCTTGATTAAGGTTCTCATAATTCATGCATGAAAGGGTTAAGGAAGAGGGACTATTGTTGTTTCACTGAGACAGACCCATTAGATTCGCAACACTTTCTTTACTTATTATTAGTGGTAATAATAAAGCAGCTACATTTATGGAAAATTGTGAGTAAGTTGTAGCATATGGTCATACAGAATAAAACATTAGCTATTAACACTGGCCTATTTTATTTTTCAAATGGTCTGCTTTGGAGATCAATTAAAAATCCTAAATCCTGGATTCACTGATAAGATGAATTGGAAAACAAATAACAAACGCTGGTTGGTGTTTGTTTTCAAGATGTATAATGAAGTACTAATACATGTATACATGAATGATTTCAGGATCACAGATAAACATTCCTTAAGAGCAGGGGTGTCAAACTCATTTTAGTTCAGGGTCCACATACAGACCAACATGATCTGAAGTGGGCCGGACCAGGAAAATAATAACAGTGAAAAAAGTAAAATCCTATTATGAAAATGTTTACATCTACAAAGTTTCCTTAAAAGTCTGAATAACATGAACAACCTGAAATGTCTTAAGAAAAATAGGTGTAATTTTAACATTATTCTGCCTCAGTTTATGATTTACATACATTACAATTACAAATACACAAAACATTAACAGACAGAATATTGGTAAAATTGCTTTTAATTCTCGTTGTTCATATTTCTTCAGATTATTCACATTTTGTCTAAAAGGTTATTTGTAAATGTAAGTATTTTCATGTAATTTTACTCTTGTTTTTACACTACAGCAAAGAGAAGATTAGTTTTTGTTTTCATTTTGTTCATTATTTCTAGGTTATTATGATGGTATTTTGTTGGTCTGACCCATTTCAGATGACATTGGTCTGAATGTGGAACCTTTCATGCATTAATTGTGAGAACCTTAGTCAAGATTTATTTTTTGAGTGTTTTTATTGCTCCTTAGGCATGAAAAAAACAATGCAATCAAGTTTTTTTTTCTGTGGAGTTACAAAAATATCCATGCATTTAATTTTTTAATTAAAGAAACGTGTTTAAAACCCAATATCAGAGAGGGATATGAAAACAGTGAAATAAAAACATGTTTAATGCTGCTAATCTGATATCTTCTCACATTTTAGCATATTCTAATGCTATTAATTCCTCACTTCATTGAGATAATGTGCAAAAAAAAACCCTTCTTGTCTAACAAATAACAATTGATTACACTCAAACATGTTAGTGGCAGATCAAATTTATGAAGAACAGCAAAGTTACAGTAATGGTATGAACATCAGGATATGAGATGATGCTGATATGGAACTAAACAACTAAACCCATTAATATACAAGAGAACAGCTGGAGAACACTGTCCACTGGAGTAACTTATGCATGAAAGGGTTAAAATGATTTTGACACCATAGAGTGATAATTCTTCAGTGTAAATTTTGCATTCACTAATTCATCCAACGGGTTAGATTGGACCCTTTGTTGGGCCAGTTTTGGTCCACAGGCCGCATGTTTGACACCTGTGCTTTAGAGTAAAAGCTTTTATCTCATGAATTCAGACAATTTGACATTTTGACTCAATGACAGATTTTGGTAATGGAGAGCAAACTAGCACTTTGACACAAGTTTGGCAAATTTCACTACTTTGCATTGGAAGACCTTTGCTTGTAAATAAGTGTAAGTGTTTGTATGTATGCTAGTATGCACCTAAGCTGATATTCTTAACCCATAAAGACCCAAACAGCCACCATCAACCAAAACCATCTACTGATCTAAACTGTTTAATACCTGTTAATAAACTAATCCTATCAATTCATGTCAATAATTGGTGTAAAATACAGTTATTCATTTTTTCATGGTCATCAGATATGACCCATTTGGACGTTCAGAGGCTCCATAGTTACCATGGAAACACTGTCAACTTCTACAACATTGATTCACCAGTAAAACCCATGAAGTCAGATTAATAACAGTGGATGGACGCACTGGGTTTATGTTTAGTTAATGATATATTTTTCTGAAAAATTATCTTCTCGATGGGTTTCTCTGTTTTGATATAATAATCTTTAAATTTTCTCATGAGAAACTAAATTAACCCTTTCATGCATGAATTATGAGAACCTTAATCAAGATTTTTTTTCCCTGTGTTGTTTTCCCTGTGTTGTTATTTTTCATGGAGTTACAAAAATGTCCACTCAGCTGGACATCATGTGTTTAATTTTAGAAGCAAGTAAACATGTATTTACTGATATACTGTGTGAAAACTGAGATAAAAACATTTTTATTGCTGCTAATCTGATGTTTTCTCACATTTAACAATACCTGCATGGAGATAATATGCAAAAAAAAAAACCAAAAAAACAAAAACAAAAACACAACCTTTTTGTTTAACCCTTTCATGAATTAAGTATGAGAACCTTAATCAAGATATTTTTCCTGAGTGATTTTATTCCTCTTTAGGCATGAAAAAAAAAAGGAAAATTTTTATGAGCCTATTTTTCATGGAGTTGCAAAAATGTCCACTCAGCTGAAGAAGCAAACAAACATGTATTTACTGATATACTGCATGAAAACTATGAAATAAAAACCATTTTTAATGCTGCTAATCTGATGTTTTTTCACATTTTAACATACCTGCATGGAGATAATTTGCAAAAAACAACAACAAAAAAAACAACCTTTTGTTTAAAAAATCTAATCAGTCTAATAACAATTAGCTTTTTTTTTTTTTTTTACACTCAAACATGTTTATGCAGATCAGGTTTATCTAGATCAGCAAATTTACAGTAATGGTGTGAATTACAGTGTATGGGATGATGCATAAGCGTATCCACTGTGTTGGCTGATATGGAACTAAAACAACAAAATCCATAAATATATAAGAGAACAGCTTTGAACAGCTGTCCACTGCAGCTGCAGATCACTATGCATGAAGGGTTAAAAAAAAAAAAAAAGTGCTAATTACAGTTTAATAACAATTAGCTTTTTTTTTTTTTTTTTTTTTTTTTTTTTTTACAATCAAGCATGCTACTGCAGATCAGGTTTATCTAAAACAGCAAATTTACAGTAATGGTATTAATTACAGTTTATGGGATGATACATAAGCATCCACTGTGTTGGCTGATATGGAACTAAAACAACAAAATCCATATAAGAGAACACTTTTGAACAGCTGTCCACTGTGGTGACCACTATCCATGAAAGGGTTAAATACAGAAAGATACATGATTTACAGTGAAAAGTGAAAAATACATAGGATAATATCATGATAAATCACTTAGGAAATATAAGCAATCTAACTAAGGTGACATGTTTTGTACCATAATAAACATGAACATTCAAGGGTAACTTAAGAAAAAACATTAACTACCCCCCCCCCCCCCCCCCCCCCCCCATAATTGATCCTATTTTTATGTAACACCAGTCTACAAGTCAAATGCTTCCAGAATAAAGGTAGTTAAACTTTACCAAACTTCAGTCACTAATAAAGAAAACTCAGTCCATAGTGCTGGTTGGTTGTAGTTTCTAAGATACAGTCAAATACACTCAAAATGTGAAATTCTGAGAATTAATGAGAGAATGGGTTTTATTGTAAAGGAATGTTTGTCTCAGAACACTTACTTTACAGGTTCTATCAGTGGAACATTTATAAATCTATTGTTTAAATGTACAGAAACCAACACACCATCACACATACTGAAAACATAAGCTAATAAACAGCACTATGCTCATTTGTTTTCTGATTCATCTGATTAAAGTATGTAACATTTAACACATTTAAAGTCTGAAGCGGATATTTTCGAAGAAATTGTAAAGCAGTGGAAGTAAAGAAATGTTCCTATGTGACCTTAGTGAAGTTGAGTTCCTCTGCTGTGGTCTGTGGCGCATTTACTCACCTCTAGTAGATGTGTGGTGCACTTTTCCCTCAGAGCCATGACACTATGTTCGTCTTGTCCAGTTTCAGAACGGTGTCCGTGAAGTGGACCCGGGCGCGCGGGCTGCCGCTGACCGCGCGCGCAGCTCCTGCCCGTGCGGAAGCCCTCAGTGTCCCAGACCCGCGGAGCGCCTGCTTTTCTCCAGGTTTTCTTCAGCTTTTCTTCTTCCTACCTACTCTTCTGCCCTTGACAAAGCCGTGTTGGAGCGGTGTCCTCCCAGACTCAGTGGATTTGATCAATGAAGAACTCAGGTTTTAACAGGTCACCGCACCGGCGACATGCGCGCGCGTGTGCCCGCGAAACGTACAGCAGGTGTGCGCGTGTTCATCATACCCTTATTTGGACAACTGTGTTTAATGACTTTATTCTGATTTATTTGGAATCTCTTTAATATTGACAGACCAAAATTAAATCTATATATGTTTGTTTTACAAGGAAAATACATATTTTGAATGGGTGCATGATATACTTTTCTTTTTAAAGTTGGAAAAGACTGAGTTTTCCGTTCGTGGACAAATTAATTTGTTTTATCAACAATGGAATCCTTTTTTCTCTACTGTCAACAAGAGAGTCCGGCTGTCTCCTATGTCCTCTTGATGGAGACATTTGTTATAGTATAGTATACATTATATTAACTCTTAATCAGCCCTGAACATTGTGAAGAGAAGTTGATAATACACTGTAAAAAATGTTGTTGTAAAATTGCAACATAAAAAACCTGGAATGACAATACAATATAAAGTTGTTTATTTGAAAAGATTTTTGTGTTAACAATTAAGTCAAATATAGCTGTAGTTTTTACAGGAAGAGTATGTGAACAAAACCAGATTTGTATGTAGAAATGATGTATTTCTATTGTTTTTAAAAAAAATAAAATAAAACTGCAAATTGAAATACAATGCGGTTCCGTTTAGATTGCAAGACCATAATATTGAAATAACGACATATTTGCTTTTTTTATATATACATAAAAAAGTTATAAAAAAGTAAACATTTAACAATGTAACATTTTAAATTTGTAAATGAATGGGTTGGTAGAGTTGGTCGAGCAGCTCATCCAATAACTAAAGGGTTGGTGGTTCAAATCCTGGCTCTGATTGTCCATGTGTCAAAGTTTACATGGAAGACACTGAACCCTAAACTGTTCCCAGTTGGACCTGGTGGTTTTGGAAAGTGCTTTGGACACCATGAAGGTGGAGAAAATGTGCTAAATAAGTGCAGACCATTTACCAGTTAAATCTACATGTTTAAAATGTTAAATCTACATGTTACTCTGTAAATATGTTTACAGTTGGATGTCTTTTTTACAGTATTGTTCTGGAAACCACAGCTGCCAGTTTCTTTTCTGTGAAAACAGGATTTTTTCTTTTTTTACAGTGTGCAACTTTTACTTTAATATTTTTGGATTTTATGTGTTGTTTTCTTACTTGCTGTTTTTAATCACCTTTAACATGTTTCTTTTAAAATGTTTTAAATGTGTTTCTTTTTCCCTTGTCATTGTATTTCAATGTCCTGTGTGAAGCACCTTGAATTGCCTTGTTGCTAAAATGTGCTTTACAGATAAACTTGCCTTGCCTTGTTTTTAACCCTTTCATGCACAGTGGTCACTACAGTGGATGGCTATTCTCCAGCTGTTCTCTTGTATATTCATGGGTTTGGTTGTTTTAGTTCCATATCAGCCAACACAGTGGACGCTTATGCATCATCTCATACGCTGACATTCATACCATTACTGTAACTGCTGTTCTTCATAAACCTGATCTCCAGTGACATGTTTGAGTGTAAGTCAATTGCTAATTGTTATTAAACTGTAATTAACAGTTTTCTTGAACAAAAAGTTTTTTGTTTTGTTTTGTTTTTTTTTGCATATCATCTCCATGATGTGAGTAATAACTAGTATTAGAGAATGTTAAAATGAGAGAAAACACCAGATTAGTTGCATTAAAATGTTTTTATTTCATAGTTTTCAGATCACTTTCTGATATTGCATTTTAAATACATATTTCTTTGCTTCAGGAATCAAACCCATGGTGTCCAGCTGAGTGGACATTTTTGTAACTCCATGAAAATTAGGTTCATTTAAAAAATTTCAATCACATTGTTTTTTTTTTTTGTTTTTTTTCATGCCTAAAGAGGTATAAAAACACTCAGGAAAAAAAATCTTGACTAAGGTTCTCAGAATCCATGCATGAAAGGGTTAAAGTTGGAAATGATTAAGTTTTCTGTTCGTGGACAAATTAATTTGTTTTACCAACAATGGAATCCTTTTTTCTCTACTGTCAACAAGAGAGTCCGGCTGTCTCCTATGTCCTCTTGATGGAGAAATTTGTTATAGTATAGTATAGTATACATTATATTAACTTTTAATCAGCCCTGAGCATTGGACAGAGGAGTTGATAATACTATTCACTTTGTTGTTGTTTTTTCTTTTTTTTTGTGTTTAATAGATCTGTAGCTTTGTTGTATAATTTGTTCTTTTTAGCTTACCGGCCGACAGGTCATAAGCTATTGTTGTCATGCAACGTCTGTCGTCTGTTACAAAAATTTCAATCGTCTTCTTCTCCGAAACTACAATTCCGATTGACTTCAAACTTGGTATACAGCTTCTTTATGATGATGTCAACAAAAGTTAGTGAAATTATTTGGATCTGGATCTGATTCTGGATTTGGTGTGACTTTGAAAAATGTCCCCATTATAAGAGATAGGAAGTGAAATCGATGCAATAACTCAGTAAATATAAATGATATCCAGTGTAAATTTCTACAGTCCAGCCCTGATGGGGAGATGACCAAAACATAATGGCCACATGCTGATCAGGATCTTCTTCTGGATCTGGGAACTTACGGAAAATTTAAAATGGGCTCTTATGGGGAAAAAAATTTCAATCGTCTTTTTCTCCCAAACTCCAGTTCTGATTGACTTCAAACTTGGTATACAGCTTCTGTATGATGATGTCAACACAAGGATTGAAATTATTTCGATCCGGATCTGATTCTGGATTTGGTGCGACTTTGAAAAATTTCCCCATTATAATAGATAGGACGTGGATTGATCCAATAAATCAGTAAGTATCAATGAAATCAAGTTGGAATTTGAATTTTTTTACAGATCTGATTGGAATATGACCAAAACATGGGCTATTTTTGTAATATAATAAATACACATAACTGGCTGATAAGAAATGGCATCTGGATACATTTCCCAAAGCTTTTAATTTGGCCGGTAAGCTACAGGGCCATGACGTGCACATGCACACATGGTCTGAACAAGTTTGAGCTAGACCATAGGTCACCAACCCTGGTCCTGGAGAGCCACTATCCTGCATGTTTTAGATGGATCCCTCTTCCAACACACCTGATTCAAATGATAATCCTATCATCAAGCTCTGCAGAAGCCTGATAACGACTGCAGGTGTGGTGGAAGAGGGAAACATCATTTTTACAGTGAAACTGTACCAGTCTAAGAAGGGAGCTCTTGGCACAAAATAAATAAGATTTCAGATAACATTTAGTTGGGCTTTGTTTTATTCAATATCTATTTATTGAGCATTTTTCAAATATAATTACAGCAACACACATTTTCTTATATTTATATACACTGCAAAACGTTACAACCCCATTTAGTTATGTCCACTTATTTTTGCTCTTCAACTCAAAGAGCTGGTCAGTTGGACCAGGCAGGGGGGTCATGGCGACAGTCTTACCCATTCCCCTCTGTCATGGTACCTACTTAGAACGTCATACAGCAATCAGGCCACACACGTGTGCCAAAGCCTCTTCCACCAATGGGGTAAGAGGTCCCAACACCCAGAACACCTGTTCCTGGAGCCACCATCTTCAAACACCCTGAGTCAGAGTGGCTTTGCTCAGACTAGTGTGGAACTCCCAACTCCTCCTAAAGCAGGGCTATTCTAAATCCAGTCCTTGAGGGCTGAGATTTATATATATATATATATATATATATATATTTTTTTTTTTTTTTTTTTTTTTTTCCATATATTCAATTGATTTACAGAACCCAGTATCACAATAAAGTCACCTCACAGGCTGTCAGAGTGTTCTGAGAATTGCAGATTACCACACTCCTGTCCGCAGGTTACTTTAACAATCTAAATTAAATATTCTTACCGATTTGAGACGACATAGTTTAAAAGTTGAAATAATTGCAATTTTTCGTTTGTCGTCCTCAACTTTTACTCCACACGATGCCATCTTTGTTTTGGCCGGAAGCGCAAACCGAATGATCCCAAAGCACTTGAAGTCTCCGGAAACAGCCAAGCACGCTCCGTGTAGCTTTCTTCAAAGAAGAAAACAAAAGAAGTCTGTCTGCAGTGTGCAGTAAGGGCAGGGAATTGAAATGGTGCTGATGAGAGTAAAACTCTGAATTAATGGATTGTTTGATGTAAGACAGTGTCTTCCAAGAGGAAGACAGAGATCATCAAGGGCCAGCAGACACTGTTTGTGTTAGGACAGATTGTACGAGTACTGGACCCAGATGCAAGACCCTCAGACAGGAGTACAATTAAAAGGGATTTATTAGAAATAGAGTAACAGGTTCACACAGAGTGGTAATGAATATATCTTCAGCTGGACTGAGATGGGGAATCGTCTCGGCTTCGGATCTTAAGTGAACCACGTTACGGCCCAGGTCGGGAGCACACGAGGGGAACCCGACTAGGAGAGAGCAAAGGAGAATCAGAGGGCAGACCAGGTCATACACGGGCAGACTATCAGACAGGCAAACGTACATAGGGTCAGGCAGGCTCACGTACCAATAGTCCAGGCAGGGGTCAAAACCAGGAAAAGGCACCAAGGCGGAGGAACAGACAGGGGTCAGGCGTATACTTCAGGTGTGATGGACAAACCAGGTCAAAGACAGACGAGCAGGCAGACGAGGAACAGGCAGAGTCGGAGGTCGATGGGCAAAACAGGTCACAACAGGCAGGCAGGATCAAAAACTGCTGGTAAGTTATCACACCAAGGGTTGAAAACGAACTGGCAACGAACAGGGGAAAACACAGGGTTTAAATACACAAGAGGGCGGGAAGACAATTGGACACAGGTGGAGACAATCAGGGAGGAGGCAGGTAATCAGGGCAAAGGTGAACACAAAGAGGAAGTAAAGACACCAGACAAGACACATGAGGGAAACTAACAAAATAAAACAGGAAACAACACACAAGACAGACAAAACAAGTAAAAGTCCAGGGACTGATATGACAGTTTGGTTTCCTGAAGATGCAGAGAACAGGTATTTACCCTACAGTACATCTAGAGCTATGCTTGCAAACTGTTGTTCTCTCCACAAACATAAACATGAACAAACATTACTAAAATAAATCTCAGGTCATGAATGTAAACATTTCACAGATCTTTGTATTTGTTCTATTAACTTTTATGAATGAGTGAAATGACAAAATACAGGCCACTTTTTTTTTCATGTCCAGACTTAGAAAATATTCTGGGTCCTGCCATATAGATCTAATTTTGCCATTTTCAGTAATGTTCTGAGCTGCGATATAATTGATATTTTATTTTTCAGAGCCTCCACCAGCCACTGAACCTTCTAGTGCCTAGGTTCCCATTAGGTTATGGTCCCCTAGTTAAAGTCTCACACATAGTTTGTGCAGGGAATTAAAATCCATCACCAATTATTGCTATTTAAATTGTGTTGTCTTGGAGGCGTAAACAACAAAGAAATTCGTGGAGAATGGATTGGTTAGTCAGTCCTTCCTTTATTGTGCACAAGTGAGAAACTGACAAACGAAGCTTCGCCCTCTCTCAGAAGTCAGTTCTGACCTGTCCAGGAGGTCAGTCTAACTTATAGTAGCCTGCGCTAAGCTTAAATGTGATTGGTCAATATGATGTATGACGCTGTCGCTAAGCAGAAGAAAGAAAATAAGATACAAACAGAAAGAATGCAAGACCTTGGAGTTGTCCTGGGAAGTTTTAGTGAGTTGGGTTGTGCTATATCATTAGAGACAAAGTAGCTTATGAAACATGCAGAACTGAGAAACTGACTGTGAGTAAACATTCGTATCTAGGCCTATGGTTAGAAAGAGAATGAAAACTGAAGCGCTATCACAGGCGTCTTATAAACTAATAGAAGACTTATGGTCAGTATTAAAATCAGTATTAACAGCGTTAATTGAATTTTTTTTTTTTTCCAAAAACAATCACACAGAAAAAATGCACAACATCCATGCTAAACATACAGTTATGTTACAAGCCAAACAGCATACTACAGAGGTTTACTGAAAGACCAGACACACACACCACTGGTGAAAGTGCAGTTTGCATGAAAATTGTGTTCTTAAAACAGCTCCATAACATTGTGCATTTTTCATTGTCATATTTTGATGGAAACTGTACTTAAATACACAAATCTCATGACAATACAAGTGCTAGAAATAAGTAATATTACACAATTAAAATGCACCAGAGGGCACCAAATAACAACAAATTATCAAAATTTTCTTGGGGGAGCATGCCTGCCCCCAAACCCCCCTAGGTGAGGTGCACCTGTGGCACGTGGCAGCACATTCCACCCCATGATAACTCAACCCACAAAGTTATGCAGGCTACTGTTTTGTTATTGCAGGCTACTTAAATATTCTGGGAACACTCTGATAACAGCTGTTAGATATCAGTGCATAGTAACGCACCACATTTCACTGCCAGTAATGGTATAAGCGTTGTAACATTTCAAATAGTAATTCATAATTCATACTAACATAATTCATAATAACGGCATTAGTAACACTGCTATTTTTAACGCCATTATTCCAACACTGGATATATTTATAACACTGTAATAAAATATAAGAAAAGTTTATTTGTAATAGAAGTAAATGTTAAAGTCTATTATAAGCGCTCACAAAGGTTGAATAATCCAACAGTCAATCTGTTTATGGTGCTATATTCACACTTTTTTAGTTTCCTGAACACCTAATCCTGTTAATAAACATCTTATAAGGACTAATAAGGGTTTGATTACCTAATAACAAAAAGTGGATGAAATCACTCTGACATATAGTGTTTCATCTTGTGCTGTTCTGTAGAAGATGCAAAAGGCTTTTCCTTTCATTGCATTGTGTGCAGTGTGATTCATGCAGGAGAAAGGCATCTCCTAAAGCTGCACAGCCGCCATACTTTGGATGAAATGTACTACATGGATTTCTAATACTTTATTTTAAGTTTTATAATAATAAGCTACTATATATAAATAATTTTTGTAGGAATGGAGATTACATTTTGGGAAAAAATAGGTCAAAGTTCAAATTTTTTATGAATTTAAAAAAAAAATTTTTCCCCCCATTTATTTATAATGTGTGACATTTCAATGTCTGTAGCAGCAAAACTAGTGGTTGAATTCATACTAAACTGGGTTTATAGATTGCCAGTGACCCAGAATAGATGTGATTACATTTTGGGAAAAGTGTTTTTTTTTTTTTCCC